>NW_015094509.1:27879184-27886200 GCF_001431845.1 Calidris pugnax
CGATAGTGAAAAAACATAATATATACATTAAAAGAAAAAAAAAAAAAAAAACTAAAAAAACCCAAAAAAAAGTGTTTTCTAGAGGTTGGGATAATCAGGGCAATTCCCCCAGCGCCTTCCCCCACTGTGCCAGGGCGCAGCGCGGTAGCCGGCAGCTCCCAAACCCTTCTCCGGAAAAGTTCAAACCCTCAAATACTTGGAATTGCTCTTTGAGGGAATTTATTTTAAAGCCGCTTTAACGGCAGCTGGGAATTACCAGGGAGGCACTTTGCTCTGCAGTTTCCCAGCTGCTGACCCCGTTCGCATGAAGCGGGCCCCGGAGCGGCCGCTCAACTTGGGAGCATGTGCTGAGATGGCACCCAAACCTTCCCCATCACCCCAGGTTGCAGGAGTGGGATGGAGAGGGCTCCAGTGCATGGCAGAAGAAGCAAGAAAAATTAACTCCTGCACCCAGCAGCTGGGATGTGGTGGGATTATTTAAGACCTTGTTCCCATGAGGGATGAAAATCGCACTCAACCGCGTTGCTTCTTCCCTGGAGGAAGAGTAGAGTTGGGAGGTTGTGACCCTCCAAAAAAACCCAAGCCAACGTCCCAACGTACTGGTGGCACGTGGCATTTTAAGATGCATTTTGTTCTTAAAAAATGAAAAAAAAAAAAACCCAGGGATTATTAGGGCAATTCTGCAACTAAGTGCAAGCAGGACTGCAAGCAACAGGTCCTGTTTGAAGACTGGAAGATGCCACCACCACCAGAGCTGTGGTTGTTCCTCTTGCAAAACCTCCGTGCCCACCTGCCCACCCCATTGCCCTGAGAGGGTTATGGAGCCCTTCTCTGCTCCACACTTACGTGGGGACACCTTGGTCACCCCCAGCCAGGCTATCTGCCTTAAACCCTTGAGATGAGGTGGTAGACCTGGGAGAGTGAAGGTAGGTGGGATGGGACTGGTGGTGGGCAGAGGCAGCCCCATGCCCAACCGCTGCCAGATGCCAACCCACCTGCACCATACAGACAGCCAGCAGCCACCAAGTCACCTGCAGCAAAGGGGACCCCCCCTCAAAAACCCACAGGCAAAGGTTGGGCTGATAACCATCAGCCCCCCACATCGCAGCGCTGGTGGCCCCACACCAGCTTTCTTCTCCCTGCTGTCATGCTCGAAAGACACTTGTGGAAAAACACAGCAGAAAGGAGAGGGTTTGAGTGGCACGTTGGCGAAGGAAGAGGTCGGGGAGGGGAGAAAACAACTTGGCAAGGAGGGAAGGGCTGAAGGACACAGGCGTTTCCATTTCGGTGCGTAAGTCCCAAGGGTGCCGCTCGGGGCGTTTATTGACCAACTCGCCCGCTCTCGACAAGCTGGCCTTGCAAACCATGGCACGGAGGGACACTATTTCTGGTCAAGGCGGGTTCAACGGTGACGTTTTATTAACCCTATCATCAACCAGAGACAGGCACAGGACTCAGAACACACACAGTCAACAGCCCTCCTGGAGAGGGCTCCGGCTCTGCAGGTACCACACCTGTGTTGTCACCCCAACTTTAGGATAAAAAAAGCCATCAGGGCAAAGAAAAGGGAAAAAATAAAAAAGCAAAGTCCAGGCAAGCAGGTACAGTCTGCTTAAAAAAAAATAAAATATATATATATATATATATATAAAAAAATCAAGATGTGTACCCTTGACTCTGGCAATGCAGGAGATACAGAGGGTTGAGTTGCTTCTCTCGGTATTGGAAGGAAAAAAAAAATCATTGTCATAATAAAATAAAATAAAAAATAAATAAAATAAATAAAATAAATAAAATAAATAAAATAAATAAAATAAATAAAATAAATAAAATAAATAAAAATCAGATGGAGCCAGGTCAGGTTCATTAAGGGTGAAAGGCAATGGTTTGACTCCAAACCCAGCTGCTCTCCCCAGCCTGAAAGGTTGCATCGATAGGATCTTCCCCAGCACAAGTCTGTGCGGGAACTCGTCATTCCCCCCCCTCCTTTTCCCTTTTCCCTGCAACACGATAACACGCCACATCGCCCCCAGCTCCCAAGTTAAACATCTTATTAACTGCAGTGACGTAAAAGAGGAAATCGCCGAGAACTATCGCAAAGACGAGAGGGAACACATTTCCCATCGATGGGCTACGATACCGCTGCAGAGATTTGCACATAGAGCAAAAAATATATATATATATATTTAAAAAAAAAAGCATTCAGCCCTCCTTTCCCCCCCTCAGCCCCATCCTCTAATCACTCGATGTCATGGGAAACTAAACCTGACATCCAAACAGTCCAGATAGGAGAGACTCACAGTAAAAATATTGTTAAGATTAAAAAAAAAAAACACAAAACAACCCAACAAAACCAACCCGCAAACTTGCCTTTCAGGAAACCATTTGGATACAGACCCTGCGCAGCTGCAGCCACCCTCTGTGTCGTATTCATCCCCCCTCCTTCGGCTCAGAGATGGGGCAGGGTGGGGAAGAAAAGGGGAAAGAATATAAAAGGGGACTGAAAAAAAAAAAAAAAGAAGAAGAAAAGCGGCGATATTGCAGCTGATGAGCCGCGAGAGGCTGTTGGCAAAGTGGTCCAGCAATGGTCTGAGATTCAGACGGTCACGTGAGGATCCTGTCTGCAGCTCCCGCGCAGCCCCGGCTCAGCGTTTCTCCAACTGCTCACGCAAGCAATTCCCCCCTTCGACACCTCCCACCCCACACTCTCACCCATTTCCCAGCCCGTGCCCCATCCCACCAACAGTATTTTTATTTTTTTTTCCACAAGGTGACCGAGGGCTTCACGCCACAAAAGTGGATTTTTTTTTATTTTTTTTATTTTTTTGCCATGCGAGCACAGGCAGAAAAGCAGCGCTAAGCTGCAAAACCACCCCTCCTTTTTAGTTTTTTTTTTTTTCCAGCTAAATCCCAGCCCTGCAGGCAGCGGTGTCATCTCCACCGGGATGTACGTGGTGGGCCATCACCCCACTGCATCATGTGGGGCTGGTGGGGGGTTCCCATCGGTGTGGAGGAGTGCCCAGAAGAACACCATGGGCATATATAATATAAATACACACACACACACACATATATATATATCAGGAACACCCTGGGCATGCCCAAAAACAGCCCCCAAGCAGCCACAGTTGCAGCAGAGAGAAGCCAGGAGAGCCCAGACATCTCTGGGAAGAAGTGGCAGCCAGCTTTTTAATTTATTTAATTTATTAATTTGGTTTTTTTTGCTTTAATTTTCACCCAGGACACCGCTTCGCACCCAAGAGATGCTCCAGGCTCTTTGCTCCCCCATCCTGCATGACCCCATGGTGTGACAGCTCCTGGAGACCCACCAGGACCAAACCATCGGGAAAGGTCCTTCTGCAAAAGCCCTGTGGTTGCCCAGAGCCAGCCTTACCCTCCCACTCCCTAAAAATCTTCAGGACAACAAAAATGATATTTTTTTTCCCCTTTGCTTGTACCCATTCTTCACCTAAATTAGCAAGAGGAATTAAGAAACTCAATGCTCCACGCTGCCTCGCCTTCACCGCCCGGCTGGAGATGCATTGCATTGCACTAAAGTCAGGCAGATACAGTGGGACTAAAAAAAGAGCAATTTTTTTTTTTTTTTTTTTTTTTTAAAGCCGGATTGCCTTTCACGGCAACTATATTTATAGGTAGAGCTGTTGAAATTTTAAGGGCTCCTTGCCACAGGAATCCGGTGGCGTCTCGTGGTCACAAAGTGGCGTAACTTGGCAAAAATGAACATTGAATGGATCGAGCGGTGTCGCTTCCCTCAATTTTGGATAAAAATCGAGAGTTGGGGGGAAGAAAAGATGCAAAATGCGCGGGGGAGCCGTGCCCACCCCCGCCA
This sequence comes from Calidris pugnax, assembly GCF_001431845.1. NCBI lineage: Eukaryota > Metazoa > Chordata > Aves > Charadriiformes > Scolopacidae > Calidris > Calidris pugnax. The sequence continues at coordinate 27,883,035 of NW_015094509.1, forward strand.
CGTGCCAACAATCTGTATTTTCCAGGGTTGGAGCGTAACGAAGACGGGACTTCACACCCGCCCAGCACTTTCCTTTTCTGTCAATGACCCAAAAATAAAAAAAAAAGAAGAAAAAAAAAAGCTTTTACGGGTGTTTATTTTTGCTTTCGGTTTGGCTATCAGTGGCACGCACAAAGCCTCCTCTGCATTTTGTTTTAGGGTTGGAAAACCCCAGCGGGGTTGAACTCCGAAGCGGTAAAACTCGCTTTCCCCATCCCAAGCCGCCCGGGGAACGCCAACACGGTGCCCAGAAACCACGCCGTCTCGGCCCAAAAGTTTGCAAATTTCTTACACAACAGCAGGCTGTGCCGCTAAAACCCCATTTTATTTTAATTTATGCTATAAAAGCACGTTACGCCCCGTCCAAAGACGCTACCGCCCCGCTGAGCGCGTCTGGATGCTAAACTTTTATTTCCCTATGGCAACGTGTGCCTATTTAAGACAAAACCCCAACCATAATTAAAGTTATTGATAGGAGCCAATGTTTACCGTTTGCTATTTTAATATCAAGTGCTGTTGGATTTCAAGCCACTGATTTCCATCGCTTGCAGGGGATGATTAATCTGGAAACGTGCCTAAATGCCGGGTTTAAGGGTTTTTTTGGTTGGTTTTTTTTTTTTTTTTTTTTTTTGACGTTTCTATGGGCACTTCTGCCGTCAAATCAAAGAAATGCACTTAAGAGGCCGATCCCAGCGGACGCTTCTCATCAGGGACCGCCTCGCCTCGACTGAAAGCCGGTGAGTGATTTTTTTTTTTTTTTAATTTTTTTTTTTTTTTGGAGCTATCGAGACGCACATAAAAACAAAACTAAAATAGCTGTAAGGAAAGCTTTTTGCTTCGGCAAGCAGCGCTCTCTCCGTAAGCGGAGCCAACGTGGCGAAGGCTGGCAGGGTTCCGGTAACGGGGACTATTTTCAGCCTTCCTAAGAGAAGGATCGCTTTTCCCAAAGGAACGGATTTCAGGTTGGAGCACTGACCAAAGGTTAAAAGTCTCTTCCTCCTCTTGCCCACGTGTCGAATTTGGCCACCGCCACAAACATCTGATGTCCCCCCAAAAAGGGTTGTGTCGGGGACTGCCCTCCAGCAGCCCCCGATAGCTGGCACATGGACCGTTAACTCTGAAGCCTAGTGATAATACACCATTAAGTACACCATATAAAGCCCTCAACTTTAAATCCACCTGCAGCATTTTCAATCCAGGCTATTAGCAATGATACAACCAAAAAAATTAGCAACCATTACAACAGTGCAATTTAAATCCAGCTGACAACAGGGTAGGGAGATTCGGGAGATTTAGTATTCACACAAGTCACCAGCCCCATTTATCCACGCTACTCTTTTTCCACCGCTGTCAATAAACACACGACTTCATTAAAGCTCTGTTTTCTTGCTGGTCCTCCTTCAGCATGAAGGATACACGTAAAACCAACCCAGCAGCTCCAGACACTCCGTCGCCCCGTTTACGTTTCAGCTCCTTTGAGCAGAAAGATGAAGCCGTAACCAAATTAACTGGAAATTGGCAGCAGCGCAAACTTGCCAGATTCAAGCTAATTGCTTGGATTAGTAATTCCAGTCGCATGCAAAATCCACTTTACCTACGGCACGCGGTGTCCTCCTGCTACGTGACCTGACTGCTCCTGCAACGTGGCCCACCAGCCTCTCAAAGCCCCCCCAAGCTGTGGCCAAGCCAAGGAAGGCTCATTAGCTTAATGGAAACATGCTGAAATGTAGAATCATAGAACCGTTTCGGTTGGAAGAGACCCTGAAGATCACCAAGTTCAACTGTCAACCCAACACTATCATGTCCACCATGATGTCCCTCAGCACCACTTCTACCCATCTTTTAAATACCTCCAGGGATGGTGACTCAACCACTTCCCTTGACAGCCCATTCCAAGGCTTGGTAACCCTTTCCAGGAAGAAATTTTTCCCAATATCCAATCTAAACCTCCCCTAGTTCAACTTGAGGCCATTTCGTCTTGTCTTATCACTTGTTACTTGGAAGAAGAGACCGACCCCCACCGCGCTACACCCTCCTTTCAGGTAGTTGTAGAGAACGAGAAGGTCTCCCCTCAGTCTCCTTTTCTCCAGGCTGAACAATCCCAGGTCCCTCAGCTGCTCCTCAAAGACTTGTACTCTAGACCCCTCACAAGCTTTGTTGCCCTTCTCTGGACTCGCTCCAGTCCCTCAATGTCCCTCCTGTAGAGAGGGACCCAAAACTGGACACAGTGTTCACAGTGGGACCTCACCAGTGCCAAGTATGGTCCAGGAGAGGCCATCACTGCTGCAATTTTTCACTCTGAGGGTGGTGAGACACTGGAACAGGTTGCCCAGAGAAGCTGGAGATGCCCCATCCCTGGAGGTGTTCAAGGCCAGGCTAGATGGGGCTTGGAGCAACCTGGTCTGGTGGGAGGTGTCCCTGCCCAGGGCAGGGGGGTTGGAATTGGATGATCTTTAAGGTCCCTTCCAACCCAAACCATTCTATGAGTCTATGAACCGCTGATGCAGAGAGCACAGACCCATATTATCTGAGGTCACTTTCTTGCCAAGAGGTGGGAAATGTCCAGTGGGATGCCAAGATGGGACAGCACGGAGTATGTGCCTCCTCCTGGGCCCCCCGCAACACGGAGCCCAGCATCCAGCCTCCTGAGGCCCCTTGGACCCCGAAAATGCTCATTCCAGCCCATTTCCACTCTATGTCACCCCCCGGCAGTGCTGCGGGCCCTGTCCCCATCAGGGTGCTCTGCTGCCCAGAGCTGCAGCGTGTGGCACCCTGCATGGCTCCCCCCTCCTCTGCGATGGGGTTATGGCACCCTGCACGACCCCCTCCCCAGCTACTGGGGTCACTGCACCATTCACGGGTCCCCCCCATGATGGTATCAGGGTCATTGCACCGTTCACAGGGCCCCCCCAATGATGCTACCGGGGTCACTGCACCGTTCACGGGTCCCCCCCATGATGCTACCGGGGTCACTGCACCATTCACGGGTCCCCCCCAGTGATGCTACCGGGGTCACTGCACCGTTCACGGGTCCCCCCCAGTGATGCTATCGGGGTCACTGCACTGTTCGTGGGTGCCCTCCATGATGGTATCAGGGTCACTGCACCGTTCACAGGTCCCCCCCCCC
>NW_015094509.1:27886924-28024445 GCF_001431845.1 Calidris pugnax
GCGTGGGGTGAGGGTGGGAGGGGGAGGAAGAGGAGGAAGAAGGGGAGGAGGAGAAGGAGAAGGAGAAGGAGAAGGAGAAGGAGAAGGAGAAGGAGAAGGAGAAGGAGAAGGAGAAGGAGAAGGAGAAGGAGAAGGAGAAGGAGAAGGAGAAGGAGAAGGAGAAGGAGAAGGAGAAGGAGAAGGAGAAGGAGAAGGAGAAGGAGAAGGAGAAGGAGAAGGAGAAGGAGAAGGAGAAGGAGAAGGAGAAGGAGAAGGAGAAGGAGAAGGAGAAGGAGAAGGAGAAGGAGAAGGAGACGACGATGACAATGACAGCAATGACGACGACGACAGCAATGACGACGACGACGATGATGATGATGATGATCACAGAATTCCATGGGGTTGGAAGGAACCTCTGGAGATCATCGAGTCCAACCCCCCAGGTCCACCCAGAGCAGATTGCACAGGAACCTATCCTGGTGGGTTTGGAATGTCTCCAGAGAAGGAGACTCCACCACCTCTCTGGGCAGCCTCTTCCAGGGCTCTGCCACCCTCAAAGTGAAGAAGTTCCTCCTCATGTTTAGGTGGAACTTCTTATGTACAAGTTTGTGCCCATTTCCTCTTGTCCTGTCACTGGGCACCACTGAAAAAAGACCAGCCCCATGCTCTCGGCACCCATCTTTTAAGTATTTATAAGCACTGGTTAGATCCCCCCTCAGCCTTCTCTTTTCTAGACTAAAAAGACCCAAGTCCCTCAGCCTTTCCTCATCAGAGAGATGCTCCAGGTCCCTCGTCATCTCTGCAGCCTCTGCTGTCCCCTCTCCACCAGTTCCCTGTCCTTCTTGAACTGGGGAGCCCAGAACTGGACCCAGTGCTCCAGATGGGGCCTCCCCAGGGCAGAGCAGAGGGGCAGGATAACCTCTCTTGACCTGCTGCTCACACTCTTCTTGATGCACCCCAGGATGCCATTGACCTTCTTGGCCACAAGGGCACATGCTGGATCATGGACCAATCAATGCTTTGATTTCAAGGATGTTTTTTTCTCTTCCCTGAAAGGCACTAAAATGGTGCCATCTAAACCAGAAGCACCTGACAGCACTTTATGTTTCTGAGAACATCATTTGCTAAAAAGGCCAGGAGGCTTCCACTTTGGTTAAGGGCTGACCTGTCAAGATCTACAAGAAGTCCTCCAACAGAACTTGAGAAAGGCTGATTTGGCATACTGAGTGTTTCCAACAGAAAAAAAGAATAGAAAAAAGGGAAAGAAAACGTTCAGAATTCCTTAATGCATTCTACAAAAAGAAATAGTGAAGGAAACACGTCAGTCTTACCCAGGTTTCTTAATGCAGTGAATCTTACACGGCTGCAGTGTATGTCTATGAGCGTATAAAGTGGAGCCTTTGCTAAAACTTTTGGATCTGTTGACCAATTGCAAAATATATTAGAGACATTCAATTTCTGCAAGTTTGAAAACAGGATAAAAGGAATATCCATCAGCACGCCCAGCTCTCCCCTTCCCCTTCCCTTCTGGAGGGAGAGGCATAGCATAAGCTTAACCCTGATTAGACATCAGCAAATTCACACCTTGCGATAGACGTCTGCTGAAAACAGAAAGAAAACTGTTACTTCCCTTGCTATTGACATTTAGGGTTTGCTGTTTGAGTCGCTGCTACATTTTCAAGGTGAGAAAATTATCGGTTACTCACATCAACGTTTTTAATGAATTACTCAGAGCGTGGCTTCCGGTGCTGGAAGGATCAGTCTGGCAAACTTAGCAAAATCTCTGGAGGGCAGAAGTCCTCCTGCTATTCCTGGTGATGGTAGGACCAACTGAGACACCCGCCTGCGAGTGCTTTCTTTAAAAGCAAAAAATCGAAAACTGAAACAAACAAACAAAAAAATCCAGCACAAAGAAAAACAGCTTTGCAGCTGCTCTAGTTGGTTAGGTATTTTTGGTCAAATCCTTTCTTGTTAAAACAGCACGACCCCTTTTCCTTCCATGGGGATTCCCAGGCACGATGGGGGAACTGCACTTGGCTCTGAGGGAACATGTTTGTTTTGCTGTATTCTTCTTTGCTGTTGGTGAACACGACAGACCCGCCTTTCTTTCAGATGCAGCAAATGCCCGTGATCTGTTTTTATTTAGTTGAGAACCTGAGAGTGGTGGTTGGCAAGCTGTTCTCTGCTTGCCGTTTGAAATGTCACATGGCAAATTCTAGCACTCGAGTGCAATCTCAGCTTGACAGCTCTGGCAAAAAGAAAAAGGGGGAACAGCGTGAGCCTCCACCGCATTGCCTCAGAAGTGCCATCAAGCCCAGCTTGATCCTTCTAACATGGGTGAGGCTGAAGGCTTGCTGTGCCTGAGAGGGTGGCTTTTCAGCCAGAGGTGTAAATTCATACCAGTTTTGCTGCTGCTCTTTGGGAGGGGAAGATTTGTCCGTTGTGTCCATTGTAAACTCTAAGATGTAGGAAGCGTTAAAAATTGATGTGCAACACAACTAAGGAACACCTTCGGGTCTCCTGGCAAGCCTGAATCCATCTTCCCTCAAGCCCTGCCTCACTTCTCTGTATTTTAGAGAAAAAGGCAGTGCCACGGTCAGGCCACTGCCTTAAGAGGATCAAACAGGCTTCACGTTAGCTGTAATTTCCTGAATTTGAATGGATTTTCAACACAAATATCGACAATCTCCTGTGCATGCTAGCATCGTTGAGCATGTTTTTCAGCATGATGTGCTGAAAAGCAATGTGGAAGGATTGTAACCTCTGTGTGAGTACTAATCCCAGAGGGTTGTGTTTGCCTTAGTGGAAAGCCTGGCTATGTTTTAATGTGTGCTTGTCAAAGTGCTTGTATCACAGCCAGGACACTTTCCTGGATCAAGCCCACGCAGCCTCCATGTTTGCATAAAGGATGGAAATGCAATCCATGCACCTGCTTTGTCTGGGTTTCTGTAATCTTAATTTCCATGGTCCTTCCCTACCCCCTTCTGTCATTTCCATTTCAGCCAAATGCAGCTTTCTTCAAGCCAGGACACCATTTAACACTGAACTGATGGAAAAAATCGCTCTCCTTTTTGCCACCTGCAGACAACATTTCTCACAGCTGCTGTTTTAGAGAGGGAAGCAGCAGAAAAGTGATAATTCTGGGTTGGAAAGGTTGCAGGAGGAACTACTCCTTCAGGGTAGGAAGTGAAACATGGATTCTTGGGATGTCAGTGCTAATGTTTCAGCACTGATACCTCCTTCCCATCCACTAACTGAACAAGTCCTCCACCAAGGTTCTCAGCCACTGCAGCTTGTGTCTTGGCTCTCTACACTAGGTACTTCTGCTCCTTTGGTGAAGCAGTTATCACATCACGTTCCTCTGGAACTTCAGTATTTGGATGAGGTTTCCAGCCACTAGTCCTGACACAGGCATCACATTCACCTGCACCACAAGCAAATTGGGTTCCTCCAGCTCGCAGAGGTCCCAGAAGCTGCTGTGCATCGAGTAGGGGATACTTTTTCTTTCTGGGAGAGATAAGAAAGTTAAAAAAAAAAAAAGAAAGAAACCCCATGCAATGGTTCTGATCCAGATTTTATTTTGTTTTTTTGAGTTAGCTTTTCCTCCAAGAGAGGCTAAAAATGGAGCACTTACCTCTTCAAGAAGAATCATTTAATAGCTGGACCGGCGCTTGGAATTCACTTGAAGGCACTGACTAATTCAGCACATGAACGAAACTGAAGTTCACTCATACGTGGTAACGCCTTTCCTTTTCCCACACTCATCAAAACCTTGTTTGCCTACTTCACAGATTCCCCAGGTATTAATAGCCAACGAAGGCTTCAGAACAGAAAGAGCTGGGCCCCGAGACCAAGAGATTGCATTTGCATGTAGGAGAGATGGGGGAGGCTAGAAAGGGATGGCCAAGGAGTGCTGCTGAGAGCCTGGCTTCTTGCAGCTGCCCTCCTACACAGCTGAAGCTCAGTCCTGCTTTCTCAGGCACATGGCAGGGTCCAGGGCTTTCGTCTGGGCTGAGAACGTGGTTAAATCCTTGCAGGCACCATGATGTGGAATGGTGTTTTAACCACATCAGGGAAGGCAGGATGGGTGTCCCAGGGCAGGGCTTCTTCACATGCGGTCCCTGCTCTACTGGTGGTCCCTGGTGTGCCTGAAGGTGGTCTGCAAAATGATTGCAATTAAAAAAAAACAAAACAACCCAAACCATACACATTGCATTCCCACGCCTGCAAGCCAGCAATCAGAAAGGAGATGAGCTATCAGTCATAGATAAACACTTTGAGTATTAGGTCCCGGCGGCAGTACTTTCAGTGATTCTACGGTCCTCAAGTATTGTCCTTTTTTAAGGAAAGAAGGTGACTCGTTCATTTGGTTTAAGGAGGTCGGTGGGGGGCGGCTGGTTGCCCCATGTTGTCTGGCACTAGAAACCTGGGCTGGTACATGCTGCAAGAACCCTGCTCCCTGCCAGAAGTTACCTGCAGCCAACACCACATACCTATTCAAAGAGCCTTCGTTTTCCTCATTAAAGGACATACTTGCATAATGTTCCTTGTATGATAAGGAGCAGTGCCTACTTTCTATCTCACGCCCAGGCCTCCAGACTGAGCCAGGCCTAAGGAGAGGACTCTTCTGCGTAACCAGCTCTACCTGGGAGTGTAGACACGGAGAAGGTGTGCCCCAGGCATCCAGCAAAGACAAGCACCGTGACTGACAGGCTGGTCTTGGAGACAGCAATTGGGAAAGGGTGAGAAACACGGAACTCAGAAATGTCTCTGTGCTTCGGACGAGTTTCCTCCTTGGTCCCGTGAGAAATAAAACAACAGTGCTTCATATTTTTTTTGGTCAGGGTGACTTTGCTGTGTACCCTGGGAAGAATTTTTGAAAGGTGGTGCTGAAAATTGACTGAGGGAAGGGAGCTTGCCCACCTTCATCTTAACCTTGATAACAAAGCATCTGAATTACCACCTGAACCACAAATAACGTGGCACTGCACCATTCAGAGCCAACAGAATCCTGAAGCTGTACGTGGTGGGGTAGACCTCTGGCTCCAGCTCTGATTTGTTCTCTTACAAAATCATTAGGATCTCCCTTGGCTAGGCATGCCTTCATCCCTGTGTGGATGCTCTGAGTATAGACTAAAGCATCTTGCTGCGGTTTAACTTAGATCACTTTGATGAAACCTAGAACTTTGGCAAAAAAACCAAGCACCTGGAGCAAGATCTGGCCTTTCCAAGGAGGTTTGGTTGAATTCAGCGATGGATGTGAAGGAAACTCATGGTTCCTGGGATGGCGGAGGCAGGGGATGAATGAATCAGTTTGCAGTTGGGAGTGTGGGAAGTAACAGAGCTTTTTTTTTTTTTTCCTTGCAGAAGTGCTTCTGGTGATCCACCGCAGGTCTGCAATGTTCCAGGAGACAATAGTGACTGATCTTTAAGCTTAAATTGGAGAGGTTCCTATTTTTGGTCCTCCTGGGCCCTGGTTTAATACTGATGGTGGCTGCAGGGTGAGCAAGCCTTCTGCTAGTTTCCTCTCCATTTCACAGAAAGTGGAGGCAGGCAAAGGTTAAGTGACTTTCCCAAGGTCATGTAGGAAATCAGTAGGGCAGGAGGCTGGTCATTAGGACATCCTTTCTCCAGAATATAAGAACAGATGGACCAGAGGTGCAGAGAAAGAATGGGACTTGCCCAAGGTCGTGGGATCATCTCACCTCCTGAGGTGCTTGCCCTGGCAGCAAGATTATTACATACTTCCCGTATCTCCACTGCAAGAGGTGAATGGGAAGGGGTGTGGGGGGGAAACAAGCTGTTTGCTATTAATTCGGTTGAGCTTGACTGGACATGCACAAGCAATCTGGAGAAGGAAATAGTTCTAGTTCTGTCTGGTTCAGCAGAAACTCCACCCACTGAAGCTTTCCGGCAGGAAATCGAGTTACAAACATTACATGATCTGAGCAAATTCTCATACACTGATCCTACCCTGGGGACGGGACACTTTTGCGAGCTGCTTATTGAGGCTGTAGTTTTAGATACCTTAACCCTTTCTGGAGTGTCACTCTGGGGGCATCAGAGCTTCTTGTGCTGTAGAGAGGCTGTAGAGATCATAAGTGAGAAGAAAATGGATTTACAGCTGTTGGGATAATTCTTCATCAATTAAGAAATCCTGAAAATCCTGTCTTTATGTGGAGGAAAGAAGGGGAGGGCAGGGAGTCTTTCTTCTACTCGCTTTTCCTACTGAAAAATTGAGATCTGTCGACAATATGTTTCCTGGAACACCCTAAAGATGACCAAAAAACGTGTGGTTTCTGGCACCAGCCTGACTGTGCAAGTGAAACCTCTCAATGGAGAAAAGAACCAAATTGTACTTGGACTGTTTCAGCCCCATTGTTTTTTATTAGCAGAAATGCCTGAAAAACAATAGGAGAAAAGCTGCCATCGTAAAAATTCAGACACCTACAGCTTCAGCTCGGGGTTAAGATAAATGGTAATCTGTACGTTTAAATTACGTAATGAACCTTAAGGAAATAAACCTTGACACTTGCTAATAGCCCTGAGATTTACAGCGAAAAAGCGTAGAGAGGAAGCTTTTATTTTCACAGAAGAGGCAGAAAAAAAAAGAGCACAGCTCATATTTGTCTCTTTATCCAATTAGCAGTAATGTAGATGAATGTCTGATGCTGAGAAACGAGGGAAGGTGGGCAGCAAGGCTGTTTTTGACAGGGTGGCCGTTTCTGGGGACTGGCAGCCCCTCATCACCCTGCTGGGGAGTGGGAAGGTGGGGATGGCCCCGGCGCTTCCCTCCGGAGCACGCCGTGTGCCGTCTCTCAGATTTCCTCTTTGTTCATCTGAGAAGCAGAGCATCTCCTGACGAAGGTCACAGCTTTGATCCCCACAGCTTGCTCGTGTGTTTATGGATGGCCATTATTAGTAACAGGGGCTACTGCCTGCCCTTGTCTGACTGCGAGGGGAGCTGGGGCAGGATAACAAAAGAAAGTATAAATAGAGTCATTTTAAAAGCCTGTTAAATAGAAATAGACTTTTTAGGGAGGAGAGAGAAAGAACGAGGCGCGTTACCACGGTAACTGCCAATGGTTTATTTAAGAAGGGGCGAAGAAACAAACACCACAAAAAGGCGAAGTCAAGAGGAGCTGAAGATTGCTGAAGGAATCTGTCAGGATACGGACACCGAGGGGCCAGGTAAGAGCAGTGAGCTTCTGCTAAAGCTGTGCTGAAAAAATTCAGCCTGCTTTACCTCTTGCAGAGGGGTCTGGACAATGTTACTATGAGATGTACATTTCCAGCTAGGGAAACTCTGTTTCCAGGTTTTTTCTTTTGGGGTGGGGGGGGCTAGAGAGGGAGTAAATACATGAGAACAAATGCCAGATTGGTGAAATCATCAGGAGTAAAGGGCCTCTGCCCAACCTGGACCTGCTTAGTGCAAAGCCCCACTCATGCTTCTGGTCATCTTCATGTTAGAGGGACGGCGGAGCACATTTTCCTTGTGTTGACATTGGAGAAATCTTTTTTTAATGTTATTTCTGTAGGTCTGGAGCCAAATTCAGCCTTGACATAAGTAGATCTGAGAAGCAGGCACTGCTGTGATTTTGATCCTGCTCCTCCACCTGGATCAAGTATTTTGAAGACTTTTCTTCTTGAAGTAGCTCTTGCATTTCTGTCTCCAAAGTCAGGTCATTGCAGCAGGCACAAGTGTCCAGGCTTCCTCACTTCTTCCTCCAAGCCCCCACTCCTTAAAGGAAGATCAAAGTAAGCATTAATCGTAGGACTGGGGACATTTTGAGCTGGAAGAGATCATCTGCAGCAGAACTAAGTGGCAAGGCCACGTAGTTTGCGAGCTAATTCTGCAGGGTTCCTAGAAATGACTAAAGAGATCAATTGGTCAAACAGATTGGGGCTCGTGTCCTCTTTGTGAGTGTGCAGGGCGAGGAGCAGGGCTGCAAACTCCAGCTCAGAGTGACCTGACCTTGCAAAGGGCCAAGAACAGAGATGTCTGAGGGCTGGCCAGAGCAGGTCTGACTGGCTTTGGTGGCCGGATGCGATGCTGTGCAAGAATGACTGCATTGCTCCCCATTTGGGCAGAGCTTGCCCGTGTCGGAGTCAGCCACGCAGCTGGGAAGCTCCAGCTCCATTTCTGACCTTCCCATAGCACGGTGCTGTGGTACCTTGGGTCACTTCACTCCACTGGATTCTGCTTTTCCCACCTGTAGAGGTCAAGGACCATGTTTCTGGGTTTGTGCTCTGCCTCAGAGGTGTGTGGTCCGTAAACTGGAAGTGGGAATATCTTCCTCCTTGCTGGTATAATGCTGATGAAAGTGGGAACCTGATCAAGAGGGGGCTTTCAGGGGGTCCCACAATGTCAGCTATTAAAAATTGACCCGAATGTCATTTTCTGTGTGCACCAGGAACATGAGAATAATCTTTATTGTTCCTTTTCCCCCCACAGGAAAGCTCTCCGGGTCAGGAGCAAATACTAAAGGCTGGAAATGCTGGCAGCTGTGGTGGACAACAGTGTTTTCTGCCTTCCCTTATCCCATCTGCTATCTTGCTTTCTCCTCAAACGTTTTTGCTCAGGTTATGTATTTTTGTAGGTAAATTGGCTGATTGTAATGATTTGCATTCATTCTCCCCGTGCCCAGGAGGCTGCATCCTGCCTGAAGGCTGCCTTTGTGCTAAATGCTGCACCTTCACAGGAGAGAAAGATGCTTTCTGCCCCAAAGAGCTCTTAACATGAGAAAAGAAACAGCAGATAGAAAAGCAGGTGTAATGGTACCTGGAAACACTGCAACGAGACCGTTCCACTCTTGACCTTAAAGGCTCAAAGACCAGAAGTGACTTGAAAGTCCCTGCGGTTGGGGTGTCTTTTTGCTGTTTTGGTTTTAATCTTTGAGTTTCTAAATCAGTGTAAGGATTTCCCAGTTCCTGACTCATAATTTGAAAACCTCAGGGCTGGTACTACTGGGGGAGTTCAAATGGCAAAGAAGCCACAAAGAGAGAACAAGTTTCCCTGTGAGGAGAGTTAAGAATTGCAAAAAATGTTAAGTTTCTTCTGAAAACCGCACCAGCAACTTTATCAGGGAAAGGGAAACAATTGCAAAGGTCTCCCGCCTCTCTGCAGTGGAGGGCAGACACCATGGACTTTCTCATCTTGTTTGGCTTCATGATACGATGTAAAGCAATACACCAAGGAGGAGACTTTCTGTTGGGTTTCTATCAAGATGATCCTTCCTTGCCCCGAGGTGGAGGCAGATCTTTTTAAAACTCGGGAGTATGAGCTGCAAGCCCTATTTCTCCTTCAAGTAACACAGAAGATTGCCCTCCATTTCCTTCTCCAACACCTCTCTGCTCAAAGAGTGCACTGAAGCAGCAATACCAAAGCTCCTCCACGATACCCATCGCCTGGATGCAATTTGATACACAGCTTGAAAGGCTGATGCCTCTGCGAGCCCATTAACACAGACATGTTTGCCTGGAGATGGGAATGATTTCATCCAGAAAGGGCCCTAGGTTACCTAACTCTGGCCAATTTTTGTGCAAAACCAAACCTACGGGTGGCATATTTATTTTTAGGTTTAGAGCTAAATTCTCTTCATTTTCTCCCCCAGAGCAAGAGGCGAATCAGAACCCGACTGCTCCACGTTCTACATTTCCCTGACCCTACGGAGAGCTATCCCATATGCCCACCCATGCATGAGAAATTCAGGGTGAGCGTTTTCAGAAGGTTTCACACAGCCTTTGATGTCTCCTAGCCTGGGAAATTGGTCCCCCTCCTGCTTCCCAGCTCGGAAGGTCTCACTGTGGTATCTGCAAGAGATAACGCTCCCGTTTGCTGTCTACACCAGTCTGACTGTTTGCCTCTCTGCTGCGGGACGGAGAAAGGGATATTTCCCTCCAGATACTGCAGAAGGGTCCTTTCTGAGAGGCTGGCCTGCCTGCAGAGCTGGGCAGTCTGCGCCGCTCCTCTCCTCTCTTCTCACAGAGATTGAGTTATGCCAGGCTTTGACCTAAGTGAAACTGCTGACGGTCACAGGGATTTGACTAATCTCCTTAGGTCGCTGTGAAATTTGCGATTCCTTTTAGGGAATAGAATTTTTTTATGATTTTTTTTTTTTTTTTTTCCCTTTGGGCTAACTCGCAATGTAAAAATAAACTGAAGCCCACGGTGGGAGATTAATTTCCTCCCGAACTCAGGAAGGGCAGTCAGTCAACACAAGATCCTCCTGGCCCATCCCAGGAGGACGCTACTCCTGGATTCATTCCTACAGACAGCTGCTGTCCGACCTTGCCGTAAGACTTCCTTCCCCAGTGCTCTCCTCCCGGCCCTGCTGTAGCCCCAAGGGGTCTGAGTGCAGCCCATGGGCACAGCCCAAGACGTTTCCTTCCCTCCTGGCTCTGTTCTGCCTCAGAGCCCTCTGCTAGCAATACTTCTGGGGGTGGGGAGCTGAAATGATAAAGTCCTAACTTCTAGTCCAATTTGACCTATCCCCAAATGAAGGGACACAGTCTATCTCCCCAGGTATCATGGCCTCAAGTTACGCCAGGGGAGGTTCAGGCTGGATATTAGGAAAAATTTTTTCACTGAAAGGGTTCTCAGGCATTGGAATGGGCTGCCCAGGGAGGTGGTTGAGGCACCATCCCTGGAGGTGTTCAAAAGACGGGTTGATGTAGTGCTGGAAGGTATGGTTTAGTGATGGTGTTGCTTTTTGTTTGTTGTGTGGGTGTCTATTTTTGTCAAAGTTAGGTTGACGGTTGGACAAGATGATCTTTAAGGTCCCTTCCAACCTAGAAGATTCTGTGATTCTGTGATTTTGTATCCAACCTCGAGCAGCTAATAAGTAATTTTGCCTCCGTCCTCATGGCTCAGAGAGCCTCTCTGTAGCCTGGCCCTGTAGCCCAGGGTAATTGTGTCCTTTCTGTGCAGAAAACTCCACTCCTGTGGTTCTCCCCATCACTCCTGCTGCCAGCATGCTCCTGTCCTCTTCAGAACACGGAAGGGTTTGCACCGTGCTCGTGATACATCTCCAAGTTGACCAGCATTAACCCACTTCTCCTGGCTCTACCGATCCTTCCTGACCCAAATTACACTTAAGGCAGATTCATTATACCTTATAAACTCCTCAAACACTCTGAAAAGAGTTGACATTGTCCTCTTGCACCTGGAACACTGAAGAAACACGAGACCCACCTTCCATGTGGAGGTTTGTTCGTGGGTCTTTGTGGCAAAGAAACCTCTGCAGACCCCTTGGTGCATATGGTTGCTGTGCAATGGTAGTATTAGTCAAATAATTAAGAACTGGTTGCTCACACAAATGCCAGAGCTGGGCTCATTTTTGCTGTGCTCCAGGGGTTCTCATTTCTAGACATTCCCATGAATTAAGCTGTGCAAGCTGGCAGGGGAGAAACGGTCCCTGAATGTTGGCATGAAAAGCTCCACCACAAATTCAGCTGTCATTGTCCTTCTGCTTTGAAAGTTTTAAGCCCTTCAATTAGGGAGAAATGACAATACCCAGAGTGGGATTCCTTTGCTCTTATTTTGGCATGTAAAATTGTGATGTCTGACTTCAGATGAACTAGTCACCATCAGCTCCCTTTATTGACGATGCAGAGACATAGGAAGAATCAGAGTGTGATTCAAACTAGAATAGTATGTGAGAGAGGTCAGATGAATCATAGACTGTAAAAGAAGCTGAAGCTGCGTGGCCAGACATAAAATTCTACGTTTTAGATGTCTAAATTTAAGTGAGATGAATGCCACTCCTGTGACTCAGGTGGTCGATCGCAGAATGCCATGACAAACTGACCATGCTGAGTAATGCAACGGATTTCATGACTTACCTTCACCCCTGCCTCTGTTTCCTGACCCTGTAAAGCTACAGCAGTGTCCTGTTGACTCCTTCCTCAGTGTCAGGACTATGCAAGGTAGCATCTTGCTGGCCACTGGGCACGTGTTTGTCTTCTGGGGGAGCAGTGATGTGGTCTTTGTGCTTCCAGGTTGCTGTATTTTCTTTCCTCCAAGATAAGCCATCTTTCAATTAATAAAAATGCTAGTGAGTAAAGTAGCAGGCAAAGTCTAAAGAGCTCAAGACTGTGATGCTGAGAGGGCAAGAACAGGCTGAGGGCTCATGCTGGCTAGGGAAGCCCGGGAAGAGGGCCTGGGAGGAGGGCAAGGAAAGGAACCCAGTGGTCACGAGCCTGTGAACATGAGTCTTTTCAAAGATGGAAAGCCCCTAGCACAAAGTAACATGAGAAAACCCTAGAATCATGGAAAATGGGGCTGAAAGGTGGACTTGGAGGCATCTTGAAATCTACACCAGCAGAGGAGGTCATTCCCAGGTTCCCAATCCCAATCAATAAAAGAGAGAGGTGATTTTGCTAGGAGGGTGTAGAGACTCTCCTGCTTGTTTCCTGATGCCTTGGATCTGTCTCTAGTGGTTCACATGGTTTATTGTGCAACGAGCAGCATTGCCTCCCTGTGAGCTGCAGTGCTGGGGATTTTATTCTCACAGTGCATTACTAGAAGTGCTTTTAAAGTTTTCCCTAGAATTCCCTGGCTAGGTTATTCCCCGGCTTAGGTTATTCCCCAGCTGGGAAGGAGGACTAACAAGCAGTCGGGTCCTCCTGCTCTGAACCTCGAGGGCATGTCATTGACGCCACACTGCTCCAGGACCTTGCTTCCCCAGAGGGAATCTGTTTCTCGTTCCCTGTGATATGTGGCAATCCTCTGCCTTTGAGATCTGAAATAGATGTGCCAGACTGTGACAGGGAAAAGTGCCTTGGGCAGGGAGGATTGGAGAGAGCTGGAAGGGACCAGAGTCACAGGAGGGCTCTTGGGTGTATCTATCTCTACTTCTTTTGCTTCTTCTGATGGGGAGAGGAGGACATGGCTCGGGGCTGTGCTTCTCCCTCTGAGCCAAGGATATGAAGAAGCTGTGCAGATGCCTTTGGGGATTCAGTTCCAGCTGTGCAGCTAATGTCAGTGTACAGAGCAGGCACAGGATGGTGCTTGCTGTAAAGAAGAGGACAACCGAAGCTGGATAGGTGATGGTAGTGGGAGGCAGCACTGTCCAGGAAGAGAAAATGGCTTTTTAGCTGATACTAACCCTAACTGACAGGCTCAAATTCAGATATAACACCCTTAGTGAGAAACCTCTGGTAGGATGAAGCTCCCTTGATGCTGAGAGGCAGCCAGGTTTTCAGATGAGATTGGAAATGGCCTCTTGAGACACTGAGTTCTCTCCTGGCTAGTGCCAGCACTGTCTGCGGGTCTGCAAACAATAAGGGGGAGTCCTTGAGATGCACCTGAGCTCCTGTAAAGGGCCAGCTCCTGCCTAGAAGTCATATAGCCAAATAAGTGCATTTGTTTGCCTGAAGTGCTCAGTGCTGACAGACAGGGCCTGCTGGGCCAGGGGGCTGCTACACCCATCTCCTATTAAAACCATCATTCCTTAAAACCAGAAAAGGCTTTCTTCTTTTACAAAGCCTAAGAGACCTTGAATACTTTAAATCATACTAGCTATTAGTACAGCAATAATTAAATAATGATGAATGCTCCAGAGGGATGTGCTCAGTAGCTCCGAGACCTTGCTGCTAGGAATTGTCCCCTCCTTTCTGCTCATAACCCTGGTGTTGCTCCAATTAACCTTCGAACCACAGAACAGATCCTCATAATCCCAAAGAGATTTCCGTGCCAATCTAGCGGAGACTTATGGGAAAGAGCAGTGTCTTAAATTGCTCAAAAGCTGGTTGGGATGGGAAAAACTCCTTTCCATTTCCGCATTCTTTGTAGCTTTGAGATGCTGAGTGTTTGGTCTAAATGGGTGTTGGGTGGTGCGTTAGCCTGTGGTGATGCCAGAACTTTATCCTAAAACACATACGGGGTGCGAGGAGCATTAATCATCCCTACGTGCTGTACCTGCTCATGTGGGCACACCTTGTTTGGTCAGCGGGTGCTGAAGGCACGTAGCAGTGAGGAGATTTGGATCCTGGAGGAATGGGTCAACCTCGCCTAAAGTGCTGATGGTTTGTGGTACTGACAGCTAAATTTCAGTCACCTGAAATGCACTCTGAGATGCTGAGTGCATTGAGAAATCAAGCCCTTTTATGATGTCTCGTGGTAGGCAGCTAAAGGACTGAAGCTCTCTGGAGGTTTGGGCTCTGTGTCCAAATTCTCTGTAGTCCACAGGCTGTGGGCTAAATGATGTGTCTTTAAAAGGCACCAAAATCCTGCTCCGCATGTTCTTGTCTCACAGCTGTACAATTCGAGGGGCTACTGCTGGGTTTGCTTTCAGGATCTGGCCCAGAGGGAAGGCTGAGAAAGCCATCTCCACCTGAAGGTGTCAGCCCAGGCAAAGGAGTTAAGCTTTGACGCAGGCAGTGAGTGGCACGTAGAGATTTGGAGCAGTTCAGACCGTGCTCTCGTGTGTTTGTGTCTCCCCTCAGTTCCCACGCCTCTGCACTTCCTTGTTTAGCCCAGGCCCGGAAGCAAAACTGCTGAAATGCAAGGAGGAAAGTTATTCTCATGGTGTTTCCAGCCCAAACAGAACCGGGAGGGAGAGAGGAAATCTCATGAGAAAGCTTGACAGATTTCCAGCCCAGTCCCACTCAGGGCCGTGGAGCTTCTGGTGTCTCATCTGAGCCCCTGGGTATGGGGCTCTCACCACATTTCCATGCACTGGGAAGTCCCACAGCAGTGGATTGACAGTGATACTGATGTCCAGGACCTTTCTGCAGTCCCGTGGAGCTCAGTTTTACTCTGCTCCAGCCCAGATTCTGTGAGGAGCAGTAGATTTGCTGCTTGTTCCCACCATGGAGGAGGATGGTGAGGCTGCGGGTGACTTCTGCAAGCCAGAGATATTCCTGGTGGCTGTAAAGGGAGATGGAGCTCCTCCTTTCTGGCAGCACTGCCTTCACACTTAGGCAGGGTATTCAGGAGATAAATAGAGACTTTGAGTGGAAAAGCAAGCTCAAAGTCTGGTGCTCTGCACTGGAGCAGGCATTGGCACTACATTTCTAGGTGTCTCTCAGATATCTCCACATTTCCCCATGTGAGATGTCTGGTCCATCAGGAGAAGCAGTTGGATGAGGGAGACTCTTTTGAATGCAGAGTCCTAGAAGTTGGCACCACCGCAGCTTCTCCTGTCTTGCTGATGCTCCATCAGCTGTGCATTGCAGATGAGGCCTCCCGACCGGATCTTGGACCCAGGCACTGTCAAAGATCACACTAGGATGTGGTAAGAGCAAGAAGCACCCGCTGGTCCTTGGTTGGTGCCTGGTGATGCCAGGATGGTGAGCTCTGGGCATTGCTGTCTCATTCCTGAGTAACATGCTCTAGCTCTAGGCAATCCTGCTTCAGCAGGGGAGTTGGACTAGATGATCTCTATGGTCCCTTCCAACTCTAAAAATTCAGTGAAATTCAGTGAAATTCAGTGCAGCCCTAATCTCCGCTCTTACTCAGGCACTCTGGATGCTTGGTCCCGTTTATCTTGATTCTCTTCCCAGCAGCAGCCTGTGCTGGGTAATTGCAGGCTGCGTTAAAACAGAAAAAAAAAAAAAAGAAAAGTGTTTCCTCATCTATTTGGCTTTAAATTTATCACCCCTTGCTGCCACTGAATGATGGCGGTAATTAGGAGTTTGCTGTGTCCCCAGCTTTTAGTCTGCAGAGCAGCCAGTGCAGCAGCAATTAATCCCCCGGCAAACACAGGGGAGGTGAGTAGAGCAGCACTGGGGAGAGAGATAATCTTGGGATAATTTATAATTGCAAAGCCACTGCTCGGAGCGGGAGAGACCTCCGGGCGTTGCTTTACTTTTCACTTCAGAGGGAAGGCTGACTGACAGAGGGCTGGTTTGTTTTTTTTTTTTTGTCCTGTTGTTTGCATTGGACCACTTCCATTTTCTGGCATGGAGAGGACTGGCTTTGGGATGAATTTTATCTCACTTCAGGGAAGCTGCGCAGCCTCAAGCAGGTCTCAGCTGAGAAGGGGGAGAAATACAAGCTCTGATTCCTCCCTGTTGTAACTGTGAACAACTTGCCCCAAAGACATATGGAAAAAAAAGAAAACAATCCAACATGGGGGCTGGGATTCATGTTTGCTGTCTTACAGATCCCTAAAGAAACTCCAGGTGTGATGTTCTGCCTTTTGTTTGGCTGTATAAGGACCCCAGGGTCCTTATAAGGCTTTTCATGGAGGTGCTTCAGTCAGGTGTGTTTGAAATTCCCCCAAGGCCACCTTAGCAGAGATCTCAGTCACATCACAAGGTACAAAGAAAGCGGTTTACACACATAAACCCTGTGGGTTGCTGCTGGAAGGAGACAGTGGCACCCTCAGCTCATTCTTCATTGCAGTTGTATTTTCCCCCTGCTCCTCAGCCCAGTCTTCGTGGGAATGGTTGTCCTCCCAGGAGGACAGGGGTATGGGCTTGGTTGGGAAGAGCTGAAGAAATCCTGGGTTCCCATTTCTCCAACAATTCAAACACAAGCTGTTTCAAGCATGATTAGAGCACTATAATCTATTCCCACTGCTTTTTTCCTCCTGGGAGCTGGCCCTGCAAGCAATGATAGAACTTTCTTTTGGTTAGAAAGGAGACTTCTGGCAGTCCTCATCCTGCTTTCCTTAACTACCACAGGAACTGTTTTTTGTACATCACACCTCCGGGTTGGTCAGGTGCTAACCACTGGGACTGGGAGGTCCTGAGCAGATAGTGTCCATCGTAATCAGCTTAGGTTCACCCTTATTCCTTATTCTTCTTTAATTGTTTTTTAATTGTTGGAGAGGGGGGTTTCCAAGAGGATGTTAGAGAAGAACAAAGCAGGAGGATGCTGTGCTGTCAGCCATCACAATCCATCACAGCTGAGAGCCCCAGGCCTGCCCAGGCAGTGGGACTCGCAGTTGCTGTGGGCTGGTGGACAGTCCAGAGTGTGAGAGCAGGATTTGGCTCGTGTGTTTTCCCTTTGAGACTTGGAAGACCTTAGTTTGATGCGAATCCATTTCACAGGTGCTCCCTGGAACAGATAAGCATCATGGGCTATTTTTTAACCCATGGCTGAAGACATTTAGGCTCAACAATGTTATGGACCAGAGCCAAAGCTACGCAGGGCTGTAGTGAAGTTGGTGGTGTGTTACTCGTGTGCCTGAAGTGTTGTCTTAGGTTCTGAGGAACTAGGGTTAGGAATGAGATCCCAATGCTCACTGAAGGCATTGGGAATATTTAGTGGATATGTGCAGGATTTGGGATAGTTTGGTTTTTTTTTTTTTCCTAGTGACCTGTAGCAGGGTGGTTTCATGATGAGGATCGGGGATGATGACGATGAATCTCATGAAGGTATGGTGTACAAACACAATAGATTACCAGAGGCAGCAGAGGAAATGTGGTAGGAAACATCTAGTCCTACAAAGAACATGAGACAGACAATCAAATGACCTCTTTACAAACACCTGATAGGTACCAAGGAGATGGGTAGCACTCATTAGGGACTGGTCAAGGAGAAACTTTTAGATCAATCAAATTCTCTTTGTGAGAGTCTTTCTGAAAAGGAGAGATGCAGTAGCTGCTGCCTGACTCCAGCAAGGCTTTCATCACTGATCTCCTCCTAAAAAGCTAAAGTACATGACTTAGATGCTTGTTAACATGGCCTCCAAGAAGGGAAAGTGAAGGTGAGCATAGGTGGGTGGATGGATGAAAGAAGTTTATTCAATCTGCAGGACATACAGAGTCAGGAAAGGACTGAGGATGGCACCAAAGGATGAAACTGGGATGGAAGGTGGCCTCAACATGGTGGAGGAACTGCCTAGAAAAAGTAGGATGAGCTTCAGTTGGGAGATGCGTGGGGTGGAATGAGGCAGGAACATCCAGCTGCACAAATACAGAATGGGGAACAACCGGTTTGGGCAATGGGTTACCAGGGGAATGTGAGTCAGGAAATCCACCCTCTTCTGGAGAGAGCAAAGAGCATTCTGGGAGGTGTAAACAAGCATATAGCCTAGCCTGAAACTCCAAGTTTACCACTCAGAAGTCGGGCAATGTATTTCTAGCTCTTAAGTCTAGAAAAGTGTGATAGAAAGACCTGAGAAATATGACCTAGAGGAAACATTTAAAAAACTGCAGTTTTTAGCTTAAAGAGGAGAAGCCCAGTCTCCCTGGGTCATCATGATGGTCTTCGTGATGTAAAGGGCTACTGTACACCAAATAGAAATATTGATACTGTCTGTTAAATTTCTATTAAAAATGTATGCTGAATTCTCCTGAGTTAAAATATAGCTCAGTTAATAGAAGAGGCCATTCTTCTGGGAACTGGAATCGTATACACTTAATTAATGATAATGAACACTGCAGGATATAAGAGCCTGCGCAAAGGTTTTGACTGGAAGGTGTTCCAGCAACACTTAACTCACTACGGACATCTGCGATTTGATAAAGCAGTTGCCAAACAGGGGTGGAGAGAAGTGTTGATTATATAGACTACAGTAACTTCTATTCCTGCCTTTGTTCAATACGATATTCATCATCAGCTGAAACCTCTTGGGAACCTTGCTCCTTTCTTTTATTGAATCTGGCTATTTAACGGCCATTCAAACAGGGCTATATTATTCTTTCTGAAATAGCATGCCCGGTAAATGAACTTATATTTTTCTTTAGGTCTTAAATCCAATCTGTTATGAATTAATTTGCAGTTCCGAATGGCTTGAGCAATATAAGGCAATGTTTTGGTAGGTGGGATGTTTTTCTGCCTGTCTGTGCCCCTGCAGATGTGAATAGATAAATCAGGGTGTGGAGTGTCTGTCTGTCAACATTGAACAAGTGGAATGGTGAGGACAGGGAGCAGCTGTTGTGAATATTTCTCTGGTGAATGGTGAGTAGGGCTTCTCTTTAGACACTTATGAGTGCATGGTGTTCGCCAAGGATGCAACCATGGGGCAAGCCACCTGGGGCTGCAAGCATGAGGCCTTGCACTCCGATATAAAGAAATATTCTTGGCTTCTGTAAGGCTGTTGTCCCTAATGAAATGAAGAGGAATGTGAAATGCTTACTGTGCCGTGGACTTACTGCCCAAATCCTGCTCAGGTGGTGCCAGCAAAGGAGACCCTCGTGGTGCCCAGTCTCAAGAGCTCTTTGCAGTTCTAGGATAAGTCTAGACACCACCTAATCAAGGAGGAGCATCTTCAAGCTGTTGCCCAAGCCTTTGGTAGCCTTACTGGGCAAGTGGCGTCTCAGGACTGGGAGTGGTAGCGATGGCAGCAGATTCCTCAGATGCTTGGGCTGCTCTGCTGCTGGCCCTTCAGACTCCAGGGAGAACTGCACAAGATGACAACCCTTGGAGGTGTAAATAGGAATGCAACAAATGAATGGTGTTTAGAAATCAGCACAAATCAATTTTAAGACAAGGAAGTACCAGCTTTCTGCACTGTGAGCTATTGGGTCATATTTATAAGAGTCTGTCCTCCATTGCCAGAGGACCAGAAGCTCTGGTGTCCATCATGGTGTGCTTTAACACTAAACGTGTGCAGAAGAGCAACATATTTCCCAGATTCCTTTCTCTCCTTTTGCTGGATGACTTTACCCGCTGAGCTACTCTTGAGATAAAACAGCAAGGGGGGGAGGCTGCAGCCCCTCCTGCACCTCACATGGTCCAGCATAACAGCCGTGCTGTGCTCTGGCTTTCGTTTGCTGGTGGCGGTGGAGAGAGGTTGACAGAGCCTTGGCCTCCTCGTCCTGCTCCTCCTCCCGTTCTTCATCCCCAGGAGCTGGGACTTCCTGTGGTTTGGCAGGAGCTCTGTAAACATGTTCCCCAAAGTGCCTCCCCCTCTGCCCGCCACTGCCGCACGCCCTTGCAAGAGAGGAAACGCTGCAGCTGGGAATGTGGAAGGGGATTTCCATGGGCTTTAATGAGGTTGGCCTCCTTCACCCATCCGCGGGGCTAGGGGGTGCCGGGATTCCTCTTGCCGGCCCCGGTGGGCCCTGGGAGAGATCCTGCCCCACTTGGAGTAGGGCTGGGACAGCACCCAAATGGCACCAGGGGTGGTTCCCAGCCTGGGGCTGCTCCGCTGGCTCCATCCCAACTTTGGAGCCTGGTGGCTGCCCTCCAAGGGCTTTGCCTTCCTTTTGCAAGGGAGCAGGAGGGTGAAGGCAGCCCTTGGAGGAGAGGTCATGTGAAGGAGGCCTTCAGCCAGAGGAGCATGGGTGGGGGCTGAAGAGTACCCCAGCCGCCTTACGAAATGTAGTGGTCCAGGCACCTCTATGTCATCTCTGGCTGCTGTCCCCTCTGAGGACCCATTCCCTGGCCACAGATGTGGGGCACAGGCTGTCTAAATTCCATACAACTCTGCTCTGTTTGCTGAATTAGGGGTGCATCCCAATGGGGACCAATCTCCAAACCCTTCAGCCCCTCCAGGGGGTGTCCAGGCATGGGCAGTGCTAGCTGGCATAGGTCAGGAACTGTGTGTGGAATGAAATATCTGGGTCTTGAACCATCTCATGAGTCCTGGCTCTGCTGGGTTATAGCCAAATACCTACCTCTGTCTCGCAAGACCATGGGCGCTGTGGACACCCTTCTCCTGTCCCACCTCTTCCAGGCTGAGCTATCAGATCCTGAGCTGCAAATGTTTCTCCTGATGCTGGGAGCATCTCCAGGTGATGTGACCTCCTGAGATCCCCTCAATTGAATCACCATCCCTCGGGTGTAGGGGGTGAACATGACTTTTCCATGCTGGGACCAGGAGAGGGGGCCAGGCAGTAAATGCAGTGCATGGGTGACATCTAATGTCATATTAAGGTAACACAGGCTGGTTTTTCCAAGCTTAATCCTAATTGTAGGGGCTTCAGGGTGAGCAGGAGGATCAGGCCCATCTGGCTCTAAAGGGCCACTTTCTTCCTGGGGGGAAAGAAGGATCTTTTGCTTCCAGACATCAAGAAAGAGCTCACGGTGTTCGTTTCACTCTCAGCTTCATGCCAGGGAGCTGTGACCCTGTCATCCTGCTCTGCATGGATCTGGTCTGCTCTGCACCTCTGGTGTGATTGGCCCCAGACTCTTCAGGAGACTTTCACCCTTCCTTGGAGGCATTTGAACACATCGGTTAGGCCTAGGCTGCCTCCTCTTTCCCACCTCTTCCACATCTCCATGCCCACTGGCCCTGCCCCACATCTCTAGCAGTAATTAGCTCATTGGGCTAATTTTTCATAGGGAGAAGAGAGAACTCACCAACTTGGTTTTTAGGAAAGGTGAGTTTGAATGGTTCTCTCATCTCCAGAACATTCCGGAGGGTTTGGGGGGGTGAGAAGGGACTTTGAAGGTCTTACTTAAAATGTGGGGGTTTTGACCTAGAAATGACTTTGCACTTGGAAAGCTCAGTTTGTGTTTTGAAATATAGAAGTTTTAAAGTATAAGGGAAATTTCAGGACTGAACAAAGTCTTTTGGTTTCTTTAGGTCCACTTTTCAAACACTAGCATTAATGATTGACTTTTTGCCTTGCTTACGTATGGAAGTATTTAATTTAAAAAAGTCTTGCAAGGCAGGAAAGAGCTGTGAAAGAAGGCTCCTTGACACTGTCTCTTTCAGGACTGTGGGAACAGCTCTTCATCTTTACTGCTACCACCTTCGAAGATGTCCAGGCCAAGGACTATTTCCACCTCCCTGCTTTGTTAGGTCTTCAAAATTGACATTAATCAGCAAGACTCTTTCCTCAGCATCCTTTTCTCCAGGCTGAACAACCCCAGCCCTTCTGGGGTTAGTCTTGTGAGCTGCTTCTCACAAGACTTGTTCTCCAGACCCCTCACCAGCTTCGTTGCCCTTCTCTGACTGTCGTCTCAATGTCTGTCTTGTAGTGAGAAGCCCAACTTTGACCCAACTGTAATTTCTGGTTGAACTTGCACGGATCCATTGAAGTGACAGCCTCTCCTGATGTGAAAAAGGGGGATGACAGAAAACCTGTTACTTTCCCAAATAGATAAATGTTCATTTGGGCACAGTGTGGCTTGGATGCCCTATTTTGTAACACCTCTCTGCTCGGTGGAAGGCCTTTCTGCCACTGGCAGTCCCTTCTCCATGGATGAATTTAGTGATGTCTGTACCTCTGGTCCTTCCCCAAAACACTGCTGGTTTTGAGCCAGGGCCTGATTTTTGGCCAGAAGGTACACGGCACATCTCGGCTCTTGTTCCTGAGCCTGAATCCTTTCTTCTCCTTCCCTGCCTCCAAAACTAGGTGATCTCCCCCATCCTGCCTGTACCAACCTGGACCAGTGATGAATGCTCCCCCAGCTCTGTGGTTCCAGGGCATGGGTCCAGGTGCTTCACCAGAGCCACCATGGTGGCCCTGCTCCTGCTGGTGTGACCACAGTAGATCTGTGGTGCAAATCAAAGAGTGGATAGAGATGTACAGCTCAGCCCAAGCACTTTGTCAGCCCAGAGTAACGGGAATGACATTTTTTTCTCCTGTTCCCCAGCGTGCCATGCTGATTGGAGGCTGGAACTGTCACTTTCCCGGAGGCTGTTGGAGAGGCAAATTAATTTGTTAGTGTTTATATTTTCAGAAACTGCTGCAGCGCCTTGGGGAGCCACTTACAGCTCCATCAGTGGCTCATTGATGCAGTGGCTTGTTGAGCCCAGGAAAACAAGCACCATTAGGACCAAAACAAACCCCGACTGTTCCTCTCCTGCATAATGATAGCAATTAGTGCTTGCTGGCACTTTGCAAGCGTTAGTTAATTATTCCTCCGAGCTTCCTCTGGGAAGTTGCTATTTTTAGTGTGTTTTACACACAGGGAAACTGAGGCAGTGGATTTAAGGCTGTTGCAGAAGGGACAGAGGCCAGCACTGTGACTGAGGTCCTGAACTTGCCCTCTGCTTTTCCGTTTGCCCTAAGTCTGATGAAACATGTTCAACTTGCACGATCAAATCACATATTTCCTAGTGCCAGAAGGCTTATTTGGATTGGAAATAGCAGTTTTTTGGTTTTTTTTTCAAAATGGGGCATTTGTCTTAACCCACCAAACAAAACATGTATTTTTTTTTTTCGCCTCCAAACGGGCCATTTTTGGAAAAAGAAAATCAAAGATATTTTTGGCTTTCCTGTTGCTGCTCTTATGCCGCCTTTTCAAGGCAAAACTGAAGAAATTGAGAAATGAATACAACTAAAAATGTCCAAATGCACACACACACAAAGAAAGGGGGCTAAAAGTGCTTCGTGTGCAGAAGGTCATTGGGGCCCAAACCTTTGGAAAAAGAAAATCAAAGATATTTTTGGCTTTCCTGTTGCTGCTCTTATGCCGCCTTTTCAAGGCAAAACTGAAGAAATTGAGAAATGAATACAACTAAAAATGTCCAAATGCACACACACACAAAGAAAGGGGGCTAAAAGTGCTTCGTGTGCAGAAGGTCATTGGGGCCCAAACCCTTGTTCCCTCAAAGTCTGCAGGCTGAAATCAGCTATAAAGCCCCTGAATTCTTCTCTGATGGTTTTTAAGCAGCTCCAATATTTGACGCGGCAAGTTATTTTTTTAAAGCCAATCATTTATTGCTCCTTATCTGGGTTTATTCAGTAGGGTTTTACTGTCCCATAAAGCCCCTTATTGCTGGAGAGGACAGATGTTTGCAGATTTGTCTAGGTAAGTGTAAGAAATACATATGTGCCTGCTTTATAAAGATGCCAGGCACAGCACTGTTGTGTAATTTTACTGTTAGTTTTGTAATATATGAGGCTTTTCTGATAGTTCCAGCTCCTGGGACCCTCTAATGCATGGTATTCTCAGGTTTCATGATCAAAAAGTAAATTCTCTCTAAGAACTGCAGGCTGGAGCCAAGGGTAAGACACCAAGGTTGTTGCTGCTGCAACAATGTCAAATTCTTGTGGGTTTTCAAGCAGAGCATGTGAGTTTCAAGACCTGACTCAAGATTTTTCAGTGTCTGGAGCTGATCTTTCAGTGTCTGAGTGTCAGTCACCATCAGCACAGCCTAACATAGGTTCTAGTTTCCATCAGTTCTTTTCTTCCTTGGCCCGTAGGCTGATAAATACGACATTGCTGATCATTAATAAGACATAAATCCTAGGGTTCATATACTCAGCTGCAAAGTTTTCACTGACCTGGGCTTGTTTACCAAACAAGCAGCCTTAAATAGGGCTGCTGCTTATTTCCAAAAGTGTAACAGATTTTCTATAAAATTGTTTTTTCAGTTAATTAACAGGCTATGGCATTTTGCTGAAATTATAATACATGCAATAACCCCCTCAGGCAAATGGATTCAGTACACATATCTGTCTATCTGCCCTCTCCTTTCTGTGGTCTTCATATCTCTGGTGCGTAAGTATCTGCCAAAATCCTTGAATCAAACATCTGCCTCCTCTAGAAAAAATCAAGGCCACGCAGGGGGCCAATGGTGTTAATTTCTTTGCAAATGACCCGTCTCTTTTCAATGTGCTGCAAAAATCCTTCAGACCTCAACGTCTTCACGGTACATCCCCAAATCGTGACCTCAGTCCTGAATCCTCTGCTTTGGCCTCACGGTGGGTTGTGAGGGTCCTGTTAGCACTGATAAGGCTCTGGGGGAAGACAAGCAAGGTGCTGAGCCCTCCTGCTGGAGAGGAGACACATGCCTGGCTTCTCAGGAGGTGGTTCTTCTCCTTCCTTGAAAACATCCTTTCTCTGCCACTTTCCCCTCCCTCCCCATTTAAGTTTCTGGCTCGTGTTGGGGTTATTTTCCTGGTCCATCACAGGTGCTTTGGTGTCTGCCCATCCAGAGATTGCCTTGGAAGAGGTCACAGCCCATGGCTGTGATGCGAAACCTCCTGGCTGCCACCTTCCTCCACACCTCCTTCAGTCAACACCACTACCTTACCTCTCTGAAGGACCTTCAGCTCTTCCTGGACACTCTTCTCAAGGACAAAGTTGTGGCCCAAGAAACTGCATTTCTCCCAGGAAATATCCCCTTGAAACTGTTTTAATCTCACAGAAGTTACTTGAAGTTTCATAAGGGAGAAGAAAGAGTACCCTCTTTCTGGGTGATTTGGGCTTCTTACCATTTGCTACTTTCCTTAGCTCTGTAATGAGACTGGTGCTGGTTGCACACCTTTGTGACATGCCATGGGGGGCCAGCAAAGGTTCCCACCAGGAACATCACTTGTTCAGGCATATGTGATCAGAAGACGCTAAATCCATGTCCCTGCACCCCCGAATATCTGCAAATAAACTTGAGAGGAAACCAGAACCAAAGAAGGCTGGCACTTGTCTAAAGCCATAGTGGTTTCACAAGGGACATCCCTCACACCCCAGGTGGGCCTCCCTTTACATTATAAACCATCTTAGACTTTTTCTCAGAGCCCAAGTGATTCCTGAAAGGTTCAGCTGAGAAAGTGAAGGAAGTAGACTATGAAAGGGTAGGAGGAGCTGCTGGGGTGGGACAGCAGCTCTGAGCAGACCTCTTGCAAAGGGACCATGTTTCCAGATTTGAAGCAAGACCTGGGCAAGAGGTGCTGGTAGATGTTGGCAGGAACCCTTCTGCTGTTGTCCCTGGCTTGGAGCAGGAGGTGACTTAGACCATCTGAATCTACCCATGGCAGGGATCGAAAGGTTCATTGTTTCTCAAGGAGATGTTCGACCATGTGCCTGCTGGTGGCCACCAGGATTAGTGAAGCTGGGATACAACATGCTTCAGAAGATACTCCAGTCCATTTCTCAGCCTGTGGTCCTTTGAACAGATCTGGGATTAAACTTCTCATTGAGAAGAGGATTTGAACCGTTATCCAAGGGATGGCAGCTCGTTCTCCACCCCTCTCCAATGTGCAAAGATCCCATTAAAGGAGCTGTGTTGGAGGGCAGAAGGAATTGGTATAGTGCAGTTTTCTGCTTATCAGGTTTCTTCAAGCTCATTTCCTTTCAGCCTATAAGTAGAGAGAGGCTAAATTGCTATTTGAAATGTTATTTTGCAATGTTATTCTGCAATTCAGTATTTGTATTTTTTTCTCCGTCGCTGTCCCAATTACCTTCCTATTTTGACTGCTTCATGTTTATAGCTTATTTTAATCATGTTGACTTGCAAGTTTATGGGTTTGAGATCTTCGTTCTTCTTTTTGGAGAATAAGAACTACAATAACTGATTTTCTTACTGCAAAAGGAGCCTGACTATGTCTTTATTTAGATGGAATGGCCTTGATTGCTTTTATTTATTTTTTCACACCTATTTGGGTGCAGAGATAATCCTCAGACACAATCTGTCCAATTCTTCCTCCAATATTTCCTACTTTTATCAATAGGTTTCTCAGCTGCCACTGAAGGTAAATCAGAATTCCCTGGGGCAATTTTTTTATTATGTCCGAGAAATAAGAGCCAACCCCTTGATATGGAAATCCAGGTATCTTGTTAAAGATAAGGACAGCTCTCAAAGGAATAATTTCCTTCTTTATTTTAGGTGGAAAATGAGACTAAAGAAAGAAAGAAAGAAAAAAAGAATAAAACCAACAACTCCTTTCTCCAGTATTTTTATTGTAACCTGCACAGCTGAGGTCTGGCCTTTTCTGCCCTTGCAAAGAAGGAGGTAGAAGGATGGAGGTAGCAAAGTGGTGGTGGGCACAGGGTAGTAAGACAGGTAGTGTGTGTAGGACAGGCAGGGGTTTGGCTGCAAACTGAGGATGCCAGAGTTTAATTTCCAGGCTTATTGATGGATTGTCTCTGCGCCCCTGTTTTGGAGGTGTAGCTGTGGGTGTCATCAGGTTGCTGCTGGAGACCTGCAGCAGGCAGACCAAGGCTGTGTTTGCATGGAGGTGAGCCACAGGTCGAGGGTTATTCCCGGAGCAGGTTGAGGGATTCAGCGGTTCCAGCTGACATGTTTTGGAAGGGGAAAAAAACTTTCACAGGCAGGCCCTGGATCCGTGCCCAGAAACGGGGCCGGGTGGACGTCAGCAGTTTTGGTTCAGGGAGGAAGGTCGTGTGAAACTGCCTCTCGGATCTGCCCACCCTTGTGCTCGCTGTCGTTTGCGGCCGAACCCAAAGACCTGGAGCGAAGGGCAGAGTTTTGCCTGCGCGGTGCCTGGGATTTACATCCTCTGCTGGGAGCCTGCTCCTGCAGGAAGACCTGCTGATTGATGGGCTGTATGATCACTTACCTCCACAGAGTACAGGTTGAGGTGTTCTTAGGTGACACCCTTTGATGTGTACCTCTCTGGTGCGTAGGGGCTCTTAGGCTTCTCCTGCACAGCCCTCTCCTTCCCCAGGAAGATCTCTTCCTCTCCAGTTTCATGACACTGTGTGTGGATGAGTCCCTGCTGGGAAGATTCCTGTTTTCACCTGTTTCCCAGAGCCTGTTTCCTTAACCAGTAGGTTTCACTGCTAACGCAGCAGCCACAGGCTCCTTTAGCTCCTTTACTGAGTGTTTCTGGTTCTGGCTCAGAGTGCTTGAGTGATGGAGAAAGGCACAGCAGCTGCAAGGTGGGTTTGATGAGTAGCAAACCGGAGGTGCTTGCTGAGGGTGCTCTGTAGTTGCAAGTCTTGGTGGACATGTTCAGGAGGACATCGGAAGTGTGCAGACATAGAATCATAGAATTGTCTACATTGGATCATCGACTCCAACCATCAACCTAACACTGACAAAACCACCACTAAACCATGTCCCTCAACACTATGTCTGCCCATCTTTTAAATACCTCCAGGGATGGCGATTCCACCACTTACCTGGGAAGCCTGTTCCAATATTTGATAAACCTTTCGCTGTAGAAATTTTTCCTAATGTCCATCCTAAACCTCCCCTGGCACAACTTGAGACCATTTCCTCTTGGCGTATCACTTGTTGCTTGGGAGAAAAGAAATCCACCATCCCTGGGTGAGTTCTGGATACCCAACAATGCAGAGTCCTGAATTTTTCTGAGATGAAGGTCGGAAGCTGAAAAAAAGCATCTCTTTCCACCATGATAGCTATTTTTCTGTTTTATTAACTCACTACATCCAGTTTATTGCCCAGTAAAAGGGAGTATGCTCTCCTTTTCCTCCTTTAATTAGCCAAAATTGCTTTATTTGCCAAATAAACCTTTGCTATGAAAACACAAACTGTCTTTGATATAGATTTCCACCCCCAGTAGTTGATCTATGATCCAATAAAAATGTACAAACCTTTAATCAACATGAAAGGGAAAGACACATGATTTTTCTTTGAATAACTCATGGGACAATTTTTCGCCTATGCATCTGCCTAATGTACTAGTTGTGTCTGTTCAGGCAATGTATAACAAAGAGGGTATGAAGAAGGCTTCCAGTTTGGGGTTTTTTTGCTGTGTAAAGGGAGAAATTTGGCACGTTGTTTTGGAGATGAAGAGGAGGAGACATCTAGGTCAACATCACAAAGTGGGGGGTTGATCTGAGTCTACAGCGCAGGCATCTCCATCACTCCACGGGTTGCTTTGTTTGCTGTTGCAGTCAATGGAGCTTGGGCAAGTCTCAGCACTGGGCTAGAAGGATGGAGATATTCAGCTGTGGGATCTGGATCAGACCCTGGAGGTACAGGCTGTCCTCCCCGTGTGAAGCAGTGGGGAGTCAGCCCGAGGGGGGCTGACAGGTGATGCCCACCCCACTGCTTGACACCACAACTACATCCCATCTACATCCCCAGGGACTGCAGGCTACAGGTCGCTCTTCTTGAAGCAGAAGATTTGAGGGGGTGAAGGCTATTGTGCCTGTTTTAGTCTCCCAGATCTCTCCTTGGTTTGAACTTCTTTTAAATGGGCCAGGTTGGACGGGCTTTTGAGCAACCTGGTTTAGTGGAAGGTGTCCCTGCCCATGGCAGGGGGTTGGAAGTAGATGATCTTTAAGGTCCCTTCCAAGTCGAACCATTCTGTGATTCTACATAAGGAGTCCTATCGCAGGCTTTGTGGTAGGTGAGATGTAAATAGCAGACACTGCTTGCAGGCCCTTGCATGCTGGCAAAAGTGCTCCAGCGTTGAAGCAATGAATTGCCATCTATAAAAGCGCAATCTTCAGAGGTGACCTCCACACCCCTGGCACTGGCCCATGTTAATCTGCTTAAAGGCAGCCTTTTCACTTGGCTTTATGGGGTCCCGGTAAATCGTTTGCTGGAGGAGGTGGGGACCATAGACGGGAGAGAGAAGAAAGGGGGATTTAGATTTACTGAAGAGATGCTTTTTTTTTTTTTTTTTTTGCAAATTTGAAAGCTCGGATGTCTGGGCTCTTTGCCCTCTTTGTGTCATTTTGATGAAAGAGTCTTAATTGGTTTTATTCATTTTGTTTGGAAATTTAGTATATACCATAAGCTTCTGGGGCAAAAAGGATGCAGAGACACTCAAAGAAACTGCCAGGTATGAACCCCTAGAGCTCCAGTTCCTGCTCTTCTGAGCTCCAACAGTCCATTTCTTTGCCCCAATTTCCCTCTGTATATGACGGAGGTAATGATTCTTTTCTTATATATATATATTTTTTTTATTATTAAAGTGGATTTTGGCATGACCCCAACCATGGAACCGGTAGCTTTTCACCTGTGCTGTAAGACAAAATGATTTCCAGGGGAAGGGGTTAATTTGCGTGCCGGCATGGTAGAAAGATTCCTTGCTGCCAGTAAGTGTCTTGTCCTGGAGATGAGATATTCAACAATCCCGGGCCTTTGGTTTCAAGCTGTGTTTTTTAATGCCCACCAGCCAGCAGTCCCTCAAGTTCACCTTCACCTCCAACATAACACACAGACGGGTCTGGTTACGAGCTGGTTTTTAGGTCGCTGGTGGCCGTTTGATGCCGACTCTGCAAACTACGTGTTCTTACTTTCTGAGATAATAGAGGAACAGGGTTTTTATGCTCTGACTTCTCCCCCACTGTGTTCCGAGGCCGTGCTCGGTATCCTGCGCTGCTCTGTGAGGCAAGGAAGTGAGAGTAATTACTTCAGCTCTATGCTGGAGACCTGCTCGCCCTTCTGAATCCCAGAGGTAGTATGGAAACCCTTCACCACGAGGGTCCTGACTCTCTGCCACTCTGCAGTTATCCCTGCCATGGCAGAGCTCTGAACCCTGCCACAGGATCCGAAGGGCAGTGTTTTAAGCATATTTTTTGCCGGTGAAAATACAGTACGAGATTTGTTTTAATTTTTAAATGAAGGTACACTGGTTCTTTTGGTAATTATTTTGCTTAAATTCCAGAGGCATGGTTGAAAGAGAAAATTGTATATCAACTGACAACCCAGTTTATTGCCATTTCTCTCTCCGCTTTGTGAAAGGACTCATTAATATCTACATTTTTCTCTGCAAAATCAGATCAGCCTCATCTTCTGTGTGATTGCTTCCTCAAAACCTTTAAAGTCCCTTTCCCTTGTTCTTGAACTATGTGAGCAGTGTTTAATGTAGGCTTTAAAATATTTGTCAGCCTACTTGACCCAAACCCCAGGGGATTGCAGTATAGAGGTTAAAGCTCTGCCTTAGTCCTGCTTACTTCTTCATGCACTTCAGGATTTATTTTGCTGTGGAAGGTTGCTCTGATCTCAAAATCCTTTGCAGAGACTCTGCTCCCCTAAACACAGCTCCTGCTATAGCAATGGCCCAAAACCCCGTGTCCTTCTCCCCCCTGCAAGCAGAGTTATTTTGGAAAAAAAAAATCAAATGTAGCAAAAATATGTACTTGACATTCCTGAAACTGAATAGATGAATTGACTGAGAGGGGAGGCACCCACCACTCCTTACTGCTGGCATATTCCTGGTTTGTGACCTCTGAGTGTAGCTGATCCCGAGGAGCCGTTGATGGTCAAGCAAGAGGAGGGAGGTGTGATGGCACCATAGTGTGTGTGTGACCCAGACTGCTGTGAGCAGCACTGGGGGGCATCTCATGTTGAGCACGGCCAGTTTGGGAGGGACCTGCTCTTTGGGAAACTGGTGCTGTTCTCCAGAAGAACTCATCAAGGGTGGGTTTTGCTGACTGAGATCTGCCTCCATGCTAGTGCCACCTCTGCTGGGAGGGAAATCAGTGAGTGATGCAGAGTTGCCATAGGGCGTCTGATGTGAAGAAACTGACATCACCATTTTATACTCAAAGGACAATTAATATGACAGCCATTGTAGAAAGAGTTCCCAGTCGTTGTGCATAAGGTATGGAGTGTCACAGAGTTTAATCACCCTGCTCCTCATGCGTACTGTGTGATGGTATTTTCACAGAGAGGAGATAATTATGACGCTAGCAAGAAATTCTATTTAATAGTTCTTATAACTTTCAGGAGGAGTTTTACAAATGTGTTTTTAGGCAGCTGTAGCAGGCACAAGGAGCTTGAGGCCAGACATGTGCTAAGTCAGACGCAAATGCAACACTGGTGATAGGAAATAGGAAGGAAATGACCATGAGGAAGAGGTAAGCAAGGCTAATTTTAAATGGTCTAGAAGCCTTCATACCACACCTTTTTCCTTCTCACTGAAGGACAGGGTCTAGGAAGAATGTAAAAGACGCTTTCAAAACTTATATCTGACTCTCAAATTTCTTTAGACAGTTTAAGCAATGAAGAATCCATGGATGGAGATTCCACCTCACTTAGGAGAGGAGCCAGAAGCTATCTGAGATACTGCAACAGCTAAGGAAGATCTTTGTGCTACAAAACTGTAATAAAATATGACATCAGAGTTTCCTGTAAGTCTAGTCCACTGATGTAGGTCTATCTTCAAATAAATTTATTATTTCCTGCTTTAACCTTATAAGTGAACAAACTAATTCACATTTTATGCCATGTCTAATAGTGTGGGAGTCCTTTAAATAGGGATGTTGGTGCCTTATTGATTCTCTGATCAGTGAGAGAGACACCACATTGCTTTGTGGTGTCTAAAGAGTACCAAGGTGTGTGTCCATGTGGGCTCTGTAGCAGGGTTTGGTATGTACTGTCAGGGAAAGAAATGCCTTCTCATAACTTGAAACAGTTAATCAAACTCCATTGATTCATTGAAGTAGTGAGGCTCGTGTCTAACTGTCATTTCTCCCATTTTGTGAAAAGTTTCTAGGTTTATGGGTGTCACTCTCTTTTCCAGATGTTCCAGACATTCAGGATGAGGCATGATCTACACTACAGCACATCCTACCGAACATCAGTGTCATTGACACCCCTTCAGTCCTTTAGGCCAGCAGCTCGCTGGGGAGAACTCCCCATGCTTGTTTTCCAGAAGTTCAGATCCTCAATCCACTCTGTGTTAGCACGTGGCCGTGTGAAGTCTATGAGGTATGGCTACGGGGACCCATTTCTGTCCTGTGAAGGGCAGTGGTGCTTGTCTCCGTTATTCAATTATGCACCTACAACATTATTCTGAACATGCAGTGCTCTTCAAAATGCAATGTTAGAGCCCTGCTTAATCATTTCAGGAAGATTCATTTTTGGAGGGTGACACGAACTCTGTTTAAATTAGAAATTGCATCTACTTTTCATGCCTGAGGATTCATAATAAGAACAATGAGAGCTCCCAGGCACAAATAAGGGCGCGAGTGAATTTCTCATCATGAAATTACCACTGAGGTTATTATTGACTAGCTTTTGTTTTTCCTGATCATTAATGTTGTTCTGCTTCTCTGGACAACTTATTGGCAAGGAGCACAGTTAGCATCCTATGCAACAAACACATGCGAGAGGCAATATAAATGTAAAATGAGTTAAGTGAGATGCTATTATTTAATGCAGACTTGCAAGCTTCAAATGTCAGGTAGGAATTTTGCTCAGAGAAAAGAACAATAACTGACCCAAAAGGATGTATTTGTTTACCAACTGCATTATACCTCATGAGATCATTTACATCGACGCTGGGTATGAATCCTTTTTGGCAGGATTTTACGTTATTTTTTTGCTAGTGCAAATGACAGCACAAAGGTAGGATCCATTTGCCAAACACAGATGCCCAGTACTATCTGAGATGCTTGATGGCATCCAGAGTCTTCTGTGGGCCTGGCAGAAATGACACAGGACTTATGAATGACCAATCCCTTCCTGAATCTATAGCTCAGAGGTATTCACTCTGCATTAGAGTGAATCGTTCCCCAGGCTCAGCTGGCACCATTCACCAGTGAAAAGTATTGGTTTTTATGGGCTTCTAGTGCCATTTGACATAGCCCATGGTACCCAAACTGGGTTGGTAGAGAGAGCAGAGGCCATACAGCAGAGCTGTGCCTGGCTGGTTGGAACAAGACAGGATTAGACATTAGAGACCTTTGTTTAAGAAGCTGAGTGCTGCCCATAGTCTCTGTTGATTTTAGTGGGAGCTCAGACACCAGCCTACAGGTACATGCCAACACTTACATGTAGATATCCTAAATCTGTGTGCTACCTGTGGTGTCAGGAGACTGGGAAGGCTCTAGGTTTTCTTTGGGTCTAGGTTTGCCTTGCATCTAGGTTTTCCTTTTCTCTAGGTATTTTTTGATTCTGGGCTACAGGTGGTCTAACCGCCTCCAATGTAGACTTGGCCACATCACAATCATGGTCAAACCTGTTCTTCATCTTGCAGTTTGCATAGACTCTTCTGGATCTTGATAAGAGGACTATAAACAGGCTTAAACCTCTTCCAGTTCCCTTATCAGACAAATCTGCAGCAGAACTGGAGTTTGTAAGTGGGATTGGATGGGAGGCCGGAAGGACAAAGCTTCTTCAAACTACCAGGTGAACCTTCCAGGCTTCAGCTACTCATTAGTTCAAGTATTTGGTGATAACTGTAGCTAAAACACATTGCCATTAAGGAAGGTCTCATTAATCATTTGTCCTGCCAGCACTAAGCACATATGCCATCTATCCATACCCAGACAGATTGGTGTTGCACAGTTTGGCCACCATTCACAGTAATTTGACAAGAAAGATAAAGCGTATTTATCTCAGTTAGAGACAATGAGATGTAAATTAGAAGAATTCTTCTCTTTCACCCCACTCACAGGCACTTGAGCGTTTTCCTCCAATTACTTGCAAATAGCAGCTTATTCAATTATGAAGCAGTGCTGAAAATAAAACCCTTCTCCTCTCCTTAGGCTCTCTCTTGGTACTTTCTGTGTGGTATCAGAGGTAAGTGAAGACCTTTCTCCTTACAACAGCCATCTGGGGCAGCAGCACTAACCTCATTTCACAGAGGCAAATCTGAAGGACACAGAGAGATCAAACAACTTTCTAAGAGCTGTAGAGGGAATAGGAGGTGGTACCAAGACCTGAACTTGCTCCTCAGAGGGCTGGCATTGCGCGTCAAATCAGCAGGGGGATTTTTTGCTTCCTTTATAATTTGCAAAGCCATGATAACAAGCTTCCCTGCGTGGATGATTGCAAATTCCTGGAGCTGGCAGTGGCAGAAACAGAGATTTCCCCTGTTTCTTCTTGATTGAAAGGAAAATCAATGTCAGTAGTATAGGCTATGTAGTGACGTTGTGCTAAGCTGTTCCAGTGCTGTCCTACCCACTTAGTGCATACATTGGGGACAGAGTTTCATTGTTCATTGAGCGTGCGATAGCCAGGAATGCAGTGCAAATGATAGTAGCTGGCTTGTCTAGCCCTGTCTAACACTGCCTGACTAACTGAAAAAATCCACATAGTTGTTTTTTTGATCCACCAGGGCTTTGTAAAGCCTGAGCTGCTCACTGCTCACTGTGCTCTGTGGCTGAAAGAAGATCCAACCCTGGGATAGATTCATAGAATCATGGAATTATAGAATCATAGAATGGTTAGGTTGGAAGGGACCTTAAAGATCATCGAGTTCCAACCCCCCTGCCCTGGGCAGGGACACCTCCCACCAGACCAGGTTGCTCAAAGCCCCATCCAGCCTGGCCTTGAACCCCTCCAGGGATGGGGCATCCACAGCTTCTCTGGGCAACCTGGGCCAGTGTCTCACTGCCATCACACTAAATAATTTCTTCCTGATATCTAATCTAAATCTCCCCTCTTTCAGTTTAAAAACATTACCCCTTGCCCTATCACTCCACTCCCTGATAAAAAGCCCCTCTCCTTCTCTCCTGTAACCTCTTTAGAGACAGGAAGGCTGCTATAAGGTCTCCCTGAAGCCTTCTCTTCTGCAGGCTGAACACCCCCAACTCTCTCAGCCAGTCCGCATAGCATAGGTGCTCCAGCCTTCGGATCACCTTCGTGGCCCTCTGCTGGACCCCTTCCAACGGGTACATGTCCTTCCTGTGTTGAGGACACCAGAGCTGGATGCAGTACAAAGGGCACACTCTGCCCTTTACTGTTGGTAGGTGTCTAAGTCCCCTGAGTACTTCTCACCTCTTCCTGAAAGAGTCACAGCTGGAAGGAGACTCCAGGCTTTGGGTCATTCAAGAGTAGAAACCTTCCTGCTCTTACCAGCAACATACCAGTATGGCTGTGGGTTGAAAAGCATGGATATTTTACACATATACAGACAGCTGGATCTCCAGAGGTTGGGTTGTCCATCCTCTCTGCTTGTGTCCTAGAGTGACCAACAGGTCACCAAGGAGGTCCTGGCAGTTCTGCCAGGGATGTAATAGGGGAGCCATCCTTGGTCTGTCTGGGCAACAGATGAAGCCTGGCAGCTGTGGGCTAGCTATAGCCACTCTAGCAATGCCTACACACAGATATTGATCTTTAGGGTCCCTTCCAACCCAAACCATCCTATGATTCTGTGATTCTATGATTCTATTGTCTGCATGGACACACACAACCAGATCTTTTTATCTATTTGCGGCTCCCTGGGTTCATGCCACGTGTTTGAAAGTCACTTCCCCAGAGTAGGTTGACAAATATGAAAAGCCAAACGCCTTTCTGCTTGCAGAACAGGAGGAAAAGCGTAACAGCCTCTACCCTCTTCCTCCATGTGCAAGCACAGATGTGCATATAGCATATAATTCCATGCGAATGCAGCTGTAATTTTGTGTGAATTAATACCCACTTATTATCCCAGCTACTAGAGGGGTGAAAGGCTCCTTCTGGCTGGCTTTAACAGACATGTGGCCTCTCTGTTTTAATTAGTGTTCCTGGTAGCAAGATCCCTTACCTCTTTTTGTGTGTGCAGTTAAAGATGAAAAGAGCATCTAGGATTTTTTGGCATCAGCTGGGTAGATGGATGCAGAAGAGCTATGGCAAGGCAGGATGTTCTTGGAGCTGGAGTTTTTCTTGGATGTCAGCCCAGGATTTTTTGGAACAGGACCCAGTTTTACTGAAAGGTTCATGAACCCTCGAGGACTGGGCCCAGATTTCCTCTGTTGAAGCTTCGCACAGTTCTACTGGGACAGACCAGTGCATAGCATAGCTGTAACCATTCCAGGAGAAATTTTGGCCCTGCAGAGTTCAGTTTTGGTGTATCTGTCCATCATTGCTGCAGGTGAGATGGGATGCCACCGCTCTGGGGAAAGGGGCTGCAGTGCTGGGCTGTAACTGGGAGCTGTGTGGTCTGAAGTGGGTCTCTATTGAGTGGGAATAATACACTCAACAAAGAGGACTTACAAAGCGTGGGGATTTCATCACACCATCTCCTGTGTTTTCTCAACCATTTGCTGCCATCCTTTTGTCCTTTTCTCTGTTCCCCACATAGGTTATGGCCACGACTAAAAACTTGTCTCTTCCAGAGCAAACCAAGTGCTTTCATATGGCCTTGGGCTCTGCACTGCGGAGGATACAAAGCCAGCTGGGACCCTGCTTGAACACACTGTAAGGCAGGGAGAGCTGAACGTGGTGAGATCTCATCTATGTTGCTCACTCAGCAAGGATTTTGGAGTAAAAACCACCCATGGGCAACTAGGGGTTGTCTTGGAGAGATTTATTGCAAAATAGTTTAGGATTGAAGTGATGTTTATGCATCTGGGGAAGATCAGGAACTAGGGCCCTGGAGGTGACGGGGAAGATAAGTTATATGATGTCAGGAGGGTATCCACTGAGACCTGAGTCCAAAGGTCTCTACATAACACTCTTGACAGTTATAAGGCTGCTCCAGGCCTGACTTTGAAAGATGAAGAGCAATACTGTATACAATCCAAATTCCTTTCTTCACTTCTCTTCTGACTGAAAGCACGTTGCTTTCATTGAGTTATGATGTCCTCCACACATTTCCAGTTCTAGTTGCAATTCCCAGTGTGCAGCTACGTTGCCTGTCACCCTTCAGGTTTAACCTGAAAGCCAACATCCATTGAACAGAGGCACTCAAGCCTCTGGATGGGTCGCATTTGGCTGGGGAAGAAACAAGGACCATCACAAGGATTCTACCATGAGCTGATGTTCCATCACCAATATGCTTTGAGGTCCCCGTGGAGATGTCCCTGGTGATCAAAGACAGAGGAATTACCAGACAAGGTCAGCTAATTGTCTTTGACAGTAGCCCATAGCACATACTTTGAGATGTTACAGGTGGTCCTGCCATCATGGGACAGCCCACCAGTGAGGAGGTGTTCCTCCTGACCTCTATTAGTTGCAGGTTGCCATGTGCCCTGAAGCACAAATATTTCTCAGCCTTGACAAAGCTCTAGAGACTCTGCTTTAAATTATAAATAACAGAAGCCTGGATTTTCTTGTTTCTCATGTAGAATGGGTTTTCAAAAAGGCCTGAGGCACTCTGGTATATTGGCAGATCTGTAGCATGTTTGATTGTAGGTGAATCAGTAACAGATATAGTAGTACAAGCTTTGTGATGTTTGGACAGCATAGCCAAAAATCTTGTAACAATCAGACTCATGTTGCCACTTCTCTGGATATATTTATTCTTGAGTTTCGAAGGTATTTTTTCCCATGTTCTGTTAATTGCCAAATGGAGGAAATAAGGCTACACCATTCCCGGGAATAATAACCTCACTGTTTGGTTTCCATCATATGTAATATACTTTATAATTTAGGCTCATGCTGAAGTTCTTTGCCAGATTATAGCTTTTCTGAGCAGAGAAAATACAGTTTTCGGCACTTTTGCTATAATATGCCTCCTTGCTGGTAGTATTGCCTTGACAAATGCGCCTTTCTGCTTTCACAGATTTGATTGATTTTACACTCAAGTTCTAACTGTGTTGGAAGAAATTACTCATTCTGGTAATAATTTTGATAAGCTTATCAAGGAATTTTCTTCCAATAGAGTTACCTTTTTAGGCAATTCTAAATGATCTATTGTCCTAAGTTCCCTGGACCCCCACCTTCCTGGAGGGCAGTGGAATTTAAATAATAATTTATACTGAGTGTGGATGTAGTTCTTGTAGAGCTGACAGTAAATATTAATCTTGGTATCCCAGCCTTCTTTTCCTCCTTGGGAATAAAGAGAATTTTCTTAAGTACATTATACCTTTCACGTGTTAACTCTGTATTAATCATGTAAGACATTATATTTTGAATGCATGACTCAATGCCTTGCTAGGCTTGTGTCTAAAAGCAAGAGCCATTTATCAAAAAGCTGTGCCTTTGGGAGAGATAGCTTTTTCATTTAAATTAGGATTATCCTATTGTTTGACAGATCCATTAAGACCATCTACTCAACCCAATCAAAGACCTTCATAACAATATGAAATGGTAATAATAAGGCAAGGTTCGGTTTTCCTCACTCAGCCAAGGGGATGTAATTAAATGAACATCAAAACTTATTTTAAGAGTGCTGTCTAATAATGTGGCCTATTTTGCTTTTACAGGCTCAGTTGATTCCACTCTCCTGTAGCTCAACATTTCAGTGTAAATGTTAGTAACTGAATGTAAAACAAAAATGTTTTTTGTCAGTAGTTTTCCCATCCATTTATGCACTTTCTGCCTGCTGATGCCAGCTTTTATGGTGTGGGTTTTTTTCTCCTTTTTATTTATTTTTTTTTCCCCATGGGGTTCCTTAGCACTAGATACTCCAGATATTGACGTCATCATTAGGGACTGTGCTCTTGGGAAAGATTTGGAGTAATCTGATTGTTCAGAGAGGTCAATCTTTCCCTGGTTGCAGGCTGGTGGCAGGCTTTATAGTGTCCTTTCCAGGGTACTATCTGCTGCAGCTCACCTGCAGCACGTCCCTGAGCACTGAGTGTGTGGGTGATTTGTCCACCATCTCTGTCTGGGATATATTCCTCTTCCTCCTATATATTCCTCCACTTATGTATTGAACAGAGCTTTCAGCCAACTCCTACCATGTTTTTATTTTCATCCTGTCTTGGCTGGTATGATTCTTTCTCACGCAATCAGCTCTTCTATCAAAAGCCAATAAGTATTGCATTAGATGACTTGTCAAGGTTGTCTTCTTTCAGCTTTCTTCTCTGTGACTTTTTTATCTTCACGTTAATGCCATCTCCTTGTTTGTGCAGCATCTAGAGTATTGCATGGGCTTAGTCTCTCCTCTCTGCTTGTGTGGAACAATGATCACCTTATGGCTCTGTTAGTGAGCTAGGAATTATATTCTGTGGAGGACAGAAACCTTTCCTTGTTTGATATTCTTAATGGAAGTTGGATATACATTTTCAGAGTTACCAATTATTAGTTTAGTTGGTCCTTTTTCAAAGCAAGAAGAGGTAAATATCTTCACAGACTGTTTAGTCAAGTTAGGCTTTCCAAACTAATTTAAACTAATACTGCTGAAGGAGAGTGCTAGTTAATAAAAGAATTCAATTCCATCTTTTGCTGTCAGTGGCATCTTGCTTGGCATTTTTACCATGGCTCCATAGAGTTATGAATCATACAAGGAAATTGTGAATGTAAATCACATATTGCAATGTATACATTTTTGCCAATCTCTTTTCAGGTAGGTAGGAAAAACAGTTTGGTGTCTAAAAGAAGCCATGGATTCAATAATACGTACAATAGCAGTGTCAATCAAGAGCAGTGAAGGAAAGGAAGGGGAGAAAATGACTCAGTTGTCTGCATTACGGTGATGTCCTAACACCCGACTGCAAGGAGCAAGTTGGAGGAAACCATTTGCCTTCCCTTCAGGGACAAAGTGAGTGAATCCACCAAACCAAGCACCAATCTCCTCTTACCTCTGATAGTTTTCAACGGGAGGAAATGGCTCCATTCCTGATGCTCTGGCAGCAGCGTAGCCGTTCATGCCC
The DNA here is from genome assembly GCF_001431845.1 of Calidris pugnax. Taxonomy (NCBI): domain Eukaryota; kingdom Metazoa; phylum Chordata; class Aves; order Charadriiformes; family Scolopacidae; genus Calidris; species Calidris pugnax. Next base: position 27,926,832 of record NW_015094509.1, read on the forward strand.
TTGGTGCTGGGTTTCTATTTCAACCCTGAGAAGGTTTTTGTTGTGCAGCACAGCAAGGTTAAGGTTGTTAATCAACAAATCAGCAAAAGCACCGTGAAATCACTCCAATCACATCTGAAATGGAGACCAAACCTGCTTTGGTAGGCAATAAGACTGGTGAGAGGCACCTTAGCAGGTAGGTGCTTCCTGGGCTCAGGGTCTGCTTGAAGGGGGTGGCAGCACTGTCCTGTGCCATGTCAGGTGGTTGCAGCCCCTGAACAGAGCAAGCTGAAAGAGCAAGAAAAAGGAAGAGAAATATCTTCACTGCTGTAGGGGCAAACATGGGAAGTGCCCCCATTGGTGCTTCAGCTAGGGTCAAGCTGGAGAAGCATTTTATTACCGCTTCTTCTGCAGAGCATTTGCTCCACAGGTTTGGGGTTTTTCCCACAGCAGGTAGTTGGGAACTGTTAATCCCAGTCTCCACTAATCCCCTGCACCTGTCTGCTGCCTCTGCTGCTTTCCTCCCATCAGGGAGGCTCTGCTCCAATCAGAGCTGTCATACTTATGAGGGAGCCTTCAATCTCCAGGGGGGCTCTGCAGTCCCTGATTTGAAAGGTTTGAGAGGTTTCCTAGCTGAGCAGGAGAGGGCAGCAGAACATAGAGATTGAGAGAGAGAAGGAGATTCCCCCCCCTTGCAGAGCTCGCATGAGTTCATTTAACAGTTTCAGGAAGGATGAACTGGTGTGGAGTGGGATTTGGGGTTCTCCAGTGTTACACGTGGGGATGCTACTGCAGACCAGGAAAAGTTGCTGGGGTGGGCAGTTTTGCTGTAGCTTACACTCAGAGCAGTCCTGGAGAGAGAGGTGATCTGCACCAGGCTGAAAAGGGAGCCTTCTTGCTCCTTAGAGGATGGTCAGAGACGTGGTGACGTCGGTGACCTGCAGAGAATGATGCATAAGAGCCAACTGCCTCAGAAAACAGGGATATTTCCAATGAGAAATGAGAATACGGGGCCTTGGAGAAGCAGGTACCTCGCTTCTTTCTCACCCCATGACAGGCAGTCAAAAGCTTCCAAACTGCTGATAAAGGGGAGAAGATAAGGGTGAAAGTTTCAACAACAACATAAAAGACCAAGATCTTGGCAAGAGGAGGAAGTAACACAGTCCATATAACAATTGGTGTGAAACAAATAAGGAGTGTTGAGGAATGCAGTTACTGTGGCAACCTGGTAATAATAGATAACAGCAGTACAGAGGTGGAAATAAAAGTGGGAGCAAGGAAAGCATCTAGAAATACGAATATGTTAGTCAAAATCAACAGCATCTTTATGCTGCTGGTGTTTTATTTGGCAGAAGTACAGCCAGAGACAGCCGCTCCTGAATAAAACCGCAAAATTTTCATGCATGGTGTGTATGAAGAATATGAAGAATTAAGTGGGGAGAAATGGTTATACATCTGAAAACACGGGAAAGATCAAGGTGGATACCAGAGCATCCTGAAATCACACTCCAGAACATTGGAAAGCAGCAGTTGGGCTACACAGAATAGGAGGGGGCTCTATTGCACTGGGACAGAGGTAGAAATTAGCAGAGGGATTCCCAGGGCATGTGTATACACAGACCTGGCACTGAGCTTCGTATTTAGCCATTAGACTTCCAGGTGGAGACTTAGGCTGCCTCTCCTGACTTCCAGGAATCAGGTACCAAAGGCAAACCACCAGCAAAGATCCCTTCCCATGACATTTACTGTACAGATCTCTAGCTCTAATTACTGAGATTTGTTTGGACCAAAAGCTGACATGAGGTAACACTCTAGGGGTAAGACGGGTGGAGATACACTGCCACCATCCACTAACCCCATGAGGAGGCTGTTCAGAACCAGCATGCTCAACCGTCTGGAGATATTCCTAAATTGCCTGCATGCCCTCGCAAGGGTTAATGTGGAAATTAACCTGATTGCTGCCATGGCTTTCCATCACATTGAACTAGGAGTCAAAAACTGCCTTCTGTGGACACTGCAGAGAAGTAGTACCTGATTTTCCTATCAAAGAGGCCAGATGACTTACTCCAGTGCAAGGGGAAGGTTACACAAAGAGGCCCTGTGGATCAGCAGGAAAAAGGGCAGCCATGGCCAGTCGGTGGGCAAATTAATTGTCCTGGCAGCTGAATGTGATTAGACACTGTTGGTGTAGAACATTAGTTTTGACAGTGAATAAATGTTCCCTTCTGTGGGAAAAGCTGCCATTTTGAAAATTGCTTTTGCGGCAAAATGAAACTTCAGTGAAATGGAAAAAAAAAAAGCCATCAAAGACATCAGTGATTGTACAAACATTATGTTGTGAAGTAATCAATACTATTCAGAGAAAATATGAAATATACTCATTTTCTTTCATCTCAGCATATTTTCAGATGGCCCAAGGAATTGTTACAATAATAGACAAATATATAAACACAGTATTGAAAGGATCATAGATCATGTAGATGTTGTGCTTAGGGACATGCTTTAGTGGTGGACATGGCCGTGTTGGGTTAATGGCTGGACTCAATGATTTTGAAGGTGTTTTCCAACCTAAGCAATTCTATGATTCTATAAAATTAGGGTGAAATAAAGCAGAGTAAGAAAGTCAAAACAAAACGTCTCTGCTTTACTGAAACAAAACATTTCAACATTAGAGTGAAATGAAAAAGTCAAAACAATTCCTGTTTCTCCAATTTTCCCGTCAGATATTTCACCAAAATCAACATGTTTCAGCAAAATGCCTCCGTTTCCACGACTTGTCATTTATAAGCAGAAAACTGTGGCGTGACAAATGCTCCCTGCTTACTCTAAAGATGGCACACCTGACGAGTGGCATCTTTTTGGCCTACGGAGTAGGACAACTTTTGGAAAGGAGTCATGGCAGCTTTCTCAGCTCAGCTGCCCATGCTGCATACCCTGCCTCTTGGGATCAAGGACCTTCGTGAACAGCCTTTCTGCCATGAAAGCAGTGAAGACAAAAAGGCAGCTAAAGTATTCCCTGATTTATCAAGCTTGGTGGTTTCTTGCCTTGACTGACTTACATCACTTCAATTCAGCTGCAACCCTGCTCTGAAGTTTCCAACATCTAATGTCACCTTTTTTTTGGTCTATTTTGCTTTAGGAATCTGCACCACTAGAATTCATTCAAAGAAGGACCATGTTTAGCAAAGTGGGGAGTTTCTGCTGTGGTTGGTATTGTTTTCCTGACATACTCATTTGAAATTCAACTAACATACAGCATTTGCAGGCAGGGAGGGAAGGACTGCCATTTCGGCAACAGTAATATGTAAGTGCTATCATTATTAATAACAATCTACATTTCAATACTGCTTGGAGGCCTCAAATAAGATTAGTGGCTCATTATGTTAAGCTATATGTAAATACACAGCTACAGAGTGTTTTGTAAAGTAGCCTCTATCTACACCAACAAGACAAAATAACGGAGAGAGAAGAATTTTTATGACTTTGAATTTATAAAAGGAGAAATATTTAGATTGGGCATGATTATGAATAAAACTGGCAAAAAGTTACAACTAAATTTTGGCTCTTTCAGGCTAAGGTGATCGACTGTCTTGTGACAGTTTGTTGTTTTATAGAGGGTTTCAAGAACACTACCTTAAGATAATGTTAACCCTCCCGACCTTACCACTGAAAGCAACAAAAAACCATGCTATTCATTGAGACATGTTATTCATATGAACTTCTTATTCTAGTGGTTAGATGTTGTCTCAGGAGACAATTTCTGGGGTACCATCGCCTCTGGATATCTCTAAGGTGGAATCACAGAAGTCTGCTTACTTTTATGGAATAGTAAAAGAAAAATTGTTAATATAGCAAACAAAGAAGGACCAGTGTTCAGTGTATATTTTTTTTGTATTTTTTTTTGGTCTTAACCCTTGCACAAAATTATCCAGAATAACTTGTGTGTGTTCTCCTCCAACCGTAGCCAATATAAGCCCAAAACAGCCTGAAATTTCTGTGAGGAATAGTTAAATTCTTGCAAGTCCAGCCTGTGGCATAGTCAGAATCTCTGCATGTTTTGTGTGTGCAGCACAAAATACTGCAAAAAAAACATCCAGAAAACAAAAACAAACCCACCCTCACATTCCTACTTGTTCAACTCACTCTGTGACCCTGCTTGCACTGAGAGGTTCAATTTACACACTGACTCCCGAGAGCAAAATTTGTGTGCCTGGGAACTTCTGTATCAAATCCTTTATTGCATTCCAGTCTCTTGCCCCTTTCTGTCTTTGCACATGGTACTTGAGGCTACCTAAAATAAAGCCCTTTATGGGCAGGGGCATTTCACACACCAGTGTGTCTCCTTACCATGCGTCTTCCTGGTAGTTGTACTATTTTGGTTCCTTTGCTCTAGGAAATGTGAGTTCTTTTTCCTAGAAAAATCAGCTAAGCACAAGCTGCCATGGTCCCAGAGGACATTGCTAGTTTTCCCTGATGGCCTTCTGCTCTTTGTGTCCCAGCAAGTCTGGTTTTTATGTGACATAACTACTTGATCTGGAAAGGAGAACTGACCCTCCTGAAAAGCGAAGGTAGGATAAATCTTTGTAATAGCCCACTTTGGTCTGTGACAAGGATAAATCAAGCCTGTTGCTCCAAAAAGCCATTAGGTGAACAGGTGAAATGTTTAGGGATGGAGAGCAGGAGAGAATCAGTGACTGTCTTCAGTGGCATTCATTGGAGCTGTGTTTCCTGCAAAAATTTATTTCTTTGCAGCTTTCCCTCCACTTAGGGAGAAATAGTGTCCCAGCATCTCTGCAAAAAGAAAGAGGTAGGCAACAGTTACTTTATAATTCTTTTATACATTTATATTTGGAACATGTTTTATCTTGACTAAAATAACAACATCCCCACCATCAAATGCCCCCTTCGGTCCCTGCTCCCCCAACAGCAAAAAGTTCAAACTGAAATGGCCAATTCTTAAAGATTTTTCCACTCTGTTAAGAGTTGCACAGATCTCAGGTATAAAGCTCAAAGCAAGCAGAGCCCCGCGATGTTCAGGAGACAGATAAGGGTGAGTCTTCCCTTCCAGTGTTTGCAAGGATGTGGTAGAACTGGTAATTATATCCCCTCTGTGGTCTTCCACTTCCCTTCCACTAAGGGGTGAGAGTGGGGAGTTGTTTATGACTTTTGACAGGGTCTTAGCTTCTCTGCCATTTTTGGCATCAAAGACTACTCAAGGCTTCTTAGCAAGAGGCAGAACTGATCAGGGACTGGAGTTGAGCTGCTCCTCCTGTGGGAAAAGAGGACCAAGAAGAGCATTGCTCTATAGGATAGAGATTTAGAGTCATAGACTGGTTTGGGTTGGAAGAGACCTTAAAGATCACCAAGTTCCAACCCCCCTGCCATGGGCAGCGACACCTCCCACCAGACCAGGTTGCTCAGAGCCCCATCCAACCTGGCCGTGAACCCCTCCAGGGATGGGGCAGCCACAGCTGCTCTGGGCAACCTGTTCCAGTGTCTCACCACCCTCACAGCAAGGAATTTCTTATTAATATGTAATCTAAATCCCCTCTTTCAGTTTAAAACCATTGCCCCTTGTCTGATTGTTACAAGCGCTTGTAAAAAGTCCCTCTCCAGCTTTTGTGTAGCCCCTTTAGATACCTGAAGGGGCTATAAAGTTTCCCTGGAGCCTTCTCTTCTCCAGGCTGAACAACCCCAACTCTCTCAGCCTATCTCCATGGGAGATGTGCTCTGTTTGTGATGGAAAGCTCCAGAGAGCTGGACCTGCTGCCCCACCACAGCAGTGAGAGATTGGGATCTATTCTGGGGAACCACCATAGCTCTGAGCCCTCCCTCCATGGTAGCAGATACCCTGTTCTCCACAGCAAAAGAGGCAGCAGAGCTGTGGCAATGTCACAGGTGGGGACATGAACCCTTGTTTGGTTATGGTGAAGGGGAGATGGTGTAGAAGAAAAGCAGGGGCTTGGAAGGCAGAGGAGGACAAAGTTGGCACAATCCTTATTACTTGTCTTTCATAAGCTCTCGAAAGCTATTTTTTTTGGTGTGTACCCAGAAAATGAAACCAGATTGTTCACATCAAAATCATAGTTTAAAAAATACAAAACTTTTGAGCTGTCAAGGGGTGATTGATGCTTACAGGAAAATAGAATCAAACTATGGCAGGTTATGTTGTTCATCCTGGAGCCGTGATGAAGGCAACTGTTCTTAAACCATTCATAAAGTGATGTTTCTGCAAAGTAAACAAAAGGCAGGGTGTAGGTAAGTCAGTTGACTTCTTTTTATATTTGCAAAAGCAAGAAAATCCTGTGGCAAAAAACCAGCAGAATCCAGCTTCCAGTTCTGATGATTTTTCTCTAATAAATGAGTGCTGATATTTTGTTTTCTGCTGGGCTTGGGGGATCTGTGCAGAAAGCAGAGTTAATTTAACTAACTGGGACAAAATAGCAAGTTTATTCCTTAACAAACAAAACAAAATATTCAAGCTTATGGCAAGTAGCAATGGTTCAAGAGGGCTTGAATCCTGGTATAGTCTCTGGAGACAAAATTTTTCTGAAGAAATAAAAAATAGCAACAGGCAAGAATTTCCTCTCTACAGATTAAAAACACTCAATCAGTTTTAGTAGATAAAATGTTTTCTTAACTTCTATGGCATTTCACAATTGATGAACGTTTCCAAAATAGTGATAGTTAAAATATTATCTCTTTCCCACAAGTCTTTTTGGCTTTTATTCTGGCTTTTTACAGTTGTGACCCACGCAGTTTAAATTTATAATCTCACCTCTCCACCATCTATGCTGAGATGAGTAATTAATGTGGCTGCCACCTGTAATTGCAGTAACAGATATCTCGTACCCTCACATTGTGTTTTGATGTATTTTTGCTATCATTTTGAACCAGGAATCCAAAAGAAGACAAATATTGTTGTGTTAGTCAATGTTTTCATTCAGCTGAAGAACAGGCATAAATGATCTCAGGGTATCTTAGCTCTGTCTGTTAATTAAAACCATAGGAATGATGCAGGATGCTTTTCTACCAGGCCACCTCTTCAAAATTACTTGTTTGTAACAAGTTTTCAACTTTTGTTTTCAACTTCTTTTGGAAATTGTGGGGGAAAAAAGTCATAGAGATGCCAAAAAGCAAAATGAATCCTCCATATCTAAATGGCAGAGGCTTTTTTTCTCAACTAGAAGAGAGGGAAGTTTGGCAGAGTGTTGGGTCTGACTGAGGCGGAGTTATTTTTCCCCATAGCAGCCCTTGTAGTGCTGTGCTTTGCATTGATAGCTGACCCAAACTAACCAAGGGGATATTCCATACCATATGACATTTCCAGCAATAAAAGCTAGGAGAAAGGAGGAGGAAGGGAGGAGCCATTTTTTATTTATGGTATTTGTCTTCTGGAGCAACTGCTGTCCATACTGAACCCCTGCTTCTTGAGAAGTGGCTGCTGATGGGAAGTAGAGAATAAAATCTTTTGCTTTCTCAAACTGCCTTTATATTGACCCAAGAGGTTTCCCCCCCCCCCCCCCCCCCCCCCATCTTATTTTCTCTTCCTGCTGTCCTGCTGAGGAGAGGAGTGATAGAGCGGCTTGTTGGGCATCTGGTGTCTGCCCAAGGACAACCCACTACAGACATCACTCTAAGCATTGAGTTGCTAATGAGAAAAGACATGTAGACCAATGATATGCACCTACCTGAAGACAACCTGGCAGTCCAGGGGAAATATGGATATTTATCAAAAAAAAGAAAAAAGGGTCAAAAATGAAACATTCAGCCAACTGAAGGCTATGAAATAATTTAATCTGCCAGTCCTGGAGATGGGACATATATTTCAATAGTATAAGATTCCACCACATTGTTTTGCAAATTTATCTCCACGCTTTTCAGAGAGGATGCTGGATCTATATTGACTGTGGACTGTTTTGTTCTGAGTGCTGAAGGAAAGAGAGCCAGGTCAAGAGGTAAAAGCACGTCTGGTTTTGTGAAAAAAGCAGGCATCCGGGGGAAACAAGCTTTTGTGCTGTAAAGTTATTATGCAGTAGCAAGCTCTTGTCTGCTACCATTATTCATGGAGAAAGTCCTTAATGCATAAGCCCTGTTACTTTACACAGTTTTTAATTTATCTTGCTGTCATACTGACCACCAGCAGTACCCAACCAGTGCTTTAAACAGCTGGTCCTTGCCTGAACCCTATCAGCTACACCATTCTGTTACTGGAGACACTCTGCAGAATCCTTACCTTCTCCTTCAGTCTCATCTTTTCCATCTTTTCCATGCTGACCACAGCCTCTGCAAGCTTGGGTCAGCCATGAGACTTGGTGATCCATATGGGTCCCTTCCCACTTGAGATATTCTATGGTTCTATGATCTAAGGTGCTTGCCCTTTTCTGGTATGCAGAGTGCTTTCTTCATGTCTTCAAAGATCATGTGTTGTGTTTGTGATTCTCTAGCAGTGAAGCCACCAAGAAGAAAAACTGAGGCTGCATTCTCTTCTCTTCTTCCCTGAGTGGCTCTTAGGCTTGTATTCAAGCAGGTGGGGGTCAGGATTCAGTGGTGGCTGGAGAAGTATAAAGGAAGGGAGCTTCTGACATAATGAGGCAGGCTGAGAGAGCTGGGACTGTTCAGCCTGGAGAAGAGAAGGCTCAGGGGGATCTTATCCATGTGTATAAATACCTGATGTGAGGAGATAATGAAGATAAAGCCAGGTGCTTCTCAGTGGTGTCCAGCATCAGGAGAAGACAAAACAGGCAGAAGCTGAAGTACAGGAAATTCCATTTAAACAGAAGGAAATATTTTTTTTCTTTTTTTAATTTTATCATGAGGATGGTTAAAAATGGAACAGGTTGCTCAGAGAGGTTGTGTGTCTCCTTCCAGACCTTACTTTGGAAGAGACCTGAAAATGCTAGCATGTCAACAATGATTTCTGGTCGAATTCCAGTAAGGACTCTGTCCAAAACCAAACAAGCAGATAAACAAACAAGAAATCCTACAGCTGGGTGGTGTATATATATGTTCCTATAGAAGTGTCTATGCATATTCCTATATAAGTGTCCAAAAACCTAATGCTTCTCTTTATTTGGAGGTGATTGTATTCTATTAAGTGATTTAATTTAAAAATAGGTGAAATTTCAGAACCAGAGACAGGTTTTTTTGCTTCATATCTGTTGTTAATAATCCTTTCATTCACCATCACAGTGTTGTGGCAACACAAAGAGGATGAAGGACTGTGGTTGATAGTCTGCTCCTCTTCCTTTGCCTTCTTTTGATCTGAATTAATTTATCTGTGACAACAGTGTTTTTCCCAGATAAATTTGGAGTGTAAGTCTCTTTCCATCATTGCTGGTAAATGTACTGCCATTGCTGGATGTGAATTGCACCATACAACTACTTTCAGGGAATTCTAGAGTCAATAACCATCCATCATCCTGGCAAAGTCTCAGCCCTTACATCTTTGTTAACTACAGCTGTTGCAGCTCTGCAGTAGAAAAATGGGCTTGCTGAGGAGGTCCAATTCATTTTTCTAAGGCCTTTAAAGATGATGATGAGAGTCTAAAAGTAGAACCTGGTTTGTGATACCAGGAATGAGCAGAAAGCACTGGTAGGAGGTGGTCTTATTAGACTTTTTTCAGTAGGAAGGTGGGATGCTGTCAATCCAGATTGGCCAAAGATTCTGCTAGAACTTTATGATTAGTATCACACACAGCTCCTGCAAGCTGCTTTGCTGGGTGGTGAACAGGTCACTGTGACAATGCAACCTCACAGTCCTCTGCCCACTTGAAGGGGAAGAGGAGCTACAGTGGGGTGGTCACTGAAAGTCCTGTTTCCAAGTGCAAGAGATGAAGATCCGCAATGGTTTCAAGCTGCTCAAGCAAGAAACCAGTGGTCTGACTCGAGCTTATGTTCTGGTTATTCATAAAGTAGATCTAGTTGTCATGGAAAGTGATGAATTGCACCTTTCCTGTGTCCTATCCTTCAACTCATACTCACTGCTTCCCATAGGACTGGTATGTTAGAGGTGCTCATCCAGCAAGCACATTAGTTTCTTGGATTTTCTGTTATCAAGCACATGGGGCACATCAACAGCAACTTGGGTCCTATTCAAGAAGGGAAGTTCCTAAAATCAGTGTAGTCACCAAAGCAGATGATGGGAGAGTATGTCAGAGAAAAACCATTTTTCTCTATGACCTGTGCATATAATGCTCCTTAATTACCCTGTGCTCGCTGTACCCTGGGGTTAGACACCAGGAGCTCTGGTCTGGGCCTGTAAAGATGTCCTTGAGTCCTTTCAAGGCTGTAGACAAATGGCAAAGGAGTACTGTGAAGCCAACGCGCAGGGTTTGTGTTGTGTGTGACTGGCATTTTGACCCCTCCTGCTTCCAAGAGGGACTTTATCTCCTCCAACATCACCTCTCTTCTAATAGGAATCTGTCCAAGAATCCTCCCAAAACACAAAGCGATTTGAAAGTTCACAGTCTCCAGAGCAGTGACAATGAACAATTGGTAAATTGAAATCTCACTCCTATGATATTCATCTAGTGCCTATTCTTTGAGGACTTTGAAGTAGAGCATGGTGTGTTCAACATTTTATTAAATATTAACCATGCCTACCACGAATGTCAGTCATTGGAAGAAATCTTTTCTTAAAAAATTATTTCCCTCTTTAAATTCCAACAGAAATGGAAAGATTTGGAGCTGAGAGAGACATTTCCTTTTATGAAAATGCTGTTACTGGCAGTCCTTAAAGGTGGGATCAAGGGATTTAATAAATGTAATTTACTTTTTATTACTGCTCAGAACTGGAGCTACTTTGGAGTGAAATGGGCATGTGCCGTGGGAAAATGCTGCCATAAATCTCTCCCCATCAAATGAATCTGCCCCAGAGAGGCATTTTAGAGCAGTGTTTTGAAAAGGGAAGGGTAAATCTAGGCAGTGGTTTGCAGGAGCCATGTGTGTCTGTTCCCTTTTGCTTCTTTAACCCAGTCAATCACATCTGATTCTTACATCTTAGAAACAGTTGTCCAGCCAAATTGTCCAGGAACCGTTCTCTCTGATATCTTCCTAGAGAAAATTGATTAATTAACACATTTATTGAGTGTTGCTCCTACGCTGCAATGGGTCTTTGTTGTGCAGAGGGAAGATAGGCCCCGTTCCAAGTCATTCTTTCAAAGCACCATCTGTAAATTTTAACTGTGGCAGCTAAAGGCTGCAACTCTCATGCAATTTCGAGAAGCCTTCTCCTTCTTCATTCTCTACTAACAGGTAATTTTTGCTATTTGTAAAACGTAAGATCATCCAGAAAAAATCACATAGTTACTAAAATGAATACCCAGAGAAGAGATGTCTCAAAGGAAATTTAGCCAAAACCGGTGCCAGGATTTTTCCTGCAGTGGGGGCAGGATACAGCTTGAAACAGCCCTTTGTCTGACAGGCAGCAGCGAGTCTCTGGGAACCAAGAACTACAGCACGGCTGAGGAAATACTGAACTTGTAAGGAGAAGCAGTAGAGAAAATGCTGAGAAAAACACACCTGCTACTGGAATTGCTGATCTGTGTCATTTGCAACATCCTGAGGAAGTTTTTTGGTGTGTTGGTTTTTTTTTTTCTATTCAGCAAACTGCTCGCACTACATTGCATTGCTCCTTCTTCTAAGATTTTCACTTAACGTAGGCCAGTAGTGGTCCACTAAAGTCATTGGGTGCAGCAGTTGGTCCACCCATGTAACACAAAGCTTGTGCAGAAATGGGGTAAGAGAATTCAGCCAAGATCCTTCCACTTCCAAAGATTTCCCAACATCTTCTCCTAAATTTAATACTTTTAGTGCCCAAACCCTAGGGAGTTATGACATTCTTCAAGAAGAAAATAGGAGAGATCAAAGGCATTTCCATTGCCTTGGGTCCTTGCCATGGCCCAGGGTACATGGACTGTAAATTCCTGTATGATCCTAGGATGTGAAGGGTGATTCCATTTCCCAGTGTTATTTTGAAGATCATATCTTGGATGAATATATGTGAACAGAAAGAGAAAGGGGAAGTAATTCCTTGAATGTCAGTGGTAGTTTTACCCAAGTTCCTAAGGATGCTTTAGAAAATCCCTCCAAAGCTTTCTTTGCTTGAAGTAGGACTTCTGCCTTTGTCTATCCAGCAATCAGATTCTTAGGCCATTTCTCCCCCAGATGCTGAAAGGAAGCACTGGTCTCCTGACACCGAAGAAAATCCAGAGTGGGAAAAGATCAACAGAAGAATGAACTGGAGGTGACAATGTGTCACTGGCAGTGTTTGTCCCTTTCTGCGCTGAAGCTTGGCTATACCCTGCTGATTTCTGATTTTTTCCTTAGAAGAAAAACAACCACCTGCCTGTGGAAGTCATGTTAAAAGCCTCCAGATTGGCACTGATATCATATGATGAATTTTGTTCTAAGCAAAATCTTGTGAGGATTCACTTATTTGTAAAGCTCAGACAGCGAGATGGATTAGTGCTCTGTATGTTAGATCTACCAAAAGAATAAACAGATGCCAAGGCTCAGGTGTGAAGAAAGATGTCTTAGGTAGATACTCTGCATGGTTTTAGAATCTCATTCAGACTTCTGCTTAATGATTTATCACCACTCTTTTTGAATAAGGGGCTCAAGCAGTGGAGGTTTTTCCTTCAGCCTGTCATAATAAGCTCCAATAGTTAATTGTCCTCGGTTAAAATAAGCGTCTCATTTCCATTTCAAACTTTGTGGACTTTCAGGTTGAAACTAATACTTAGATCTTTGGATGATTAAGAAACTTCCTCCAGCAGAAAGCTTCTGGCAGGGCAAGAGATTGCAGATCACATAAAGTCTCTTTTTCCGACCTATCTTGCCTCAAGTGCCTGCACTAGTAGTAGAAGGGATTGCAAAGGGTTTTAGTATCACAGCTATGAACTAGAAGTTAGCTGGGCAATGATGGAAAATGAACGGGACAATGCCAATTTGACTGAGATGAGAATGTGGTCTTCGGGCTTGGTGTCACCAACGTGGAGACAAATAGCCTAGGGAGATGGCTTTCCCTTTTGTGCAGTAAGTTTGGAAAACGAGCAGGTTTTTATTTTTAAATTTTTATTTCGAGAAATTTTACTTGTATAGGCGCAGAATCCAACACAGCTGGCTCCAGATTTGTCTCCCTTTGTTATGGCATAAAAATAGGGCATACATGCAAAGATGTTTAACAGTGTGCTTTAGGAAATGGGAATCCATCCCTTCCTAAAAAGAGCTGAAGAGAGAACTTTGTGTCGAACAAAGCAACTAATACGCGATGAAATCTCTCTTGCCCTAAACACTGCTGCAATTCTACAGTTGAGCAGCTGGAGAGCTCATAGGCTGTCAAAAAGGATATTCAGCAGTTTTACCGTCTTTGCGCCTCATCCCTAATATATTCATTGCTGCCTTTCAGATAACGAGGTGTTCTGATTACCCTTGTCAGCAGTGTACCTTGTAGAAGGAGGGGATGGCTGGCACCACCTTGGAGCTAAGCTGCCTGGCTGTGTAGCAATCAGCTCGTGAAAGCTGAATCTAATGGGTGGCTTCCTTTGGAGGGCTCAGAATCAGGCAGGAATGTAATTGAACAAGAGTAATAATGTACTTATTGATCCTTTCAAGGTCTCTGATTTCCTTGAAGGCGAAGGAAGTAATGAGCCTCGAGGAGCAATAACGCACCTGCAGTATGGAAATAATGGAGCTCCCAGCTCTGAAATGTTTGATTCCTGCCACCTCTGGAAACCTACTCCTCTCTTTGGCATGGAATAACAATGAGAGAGAAAAGCTAGATGGTATATAATCAAAGATTAGCACTTATGGCCCCTGTGTGCAAGGGCATGGGAGTTTATGGTGTGAGGACTTGATGAAGGACGATGGGTGGGCTTAACGAATCATGGGCAGGAAGACCATGAGGTCAGAGTGAGAGAGTGACAGTTGTGGGAAAAATCAACAGAGACAGCACCCAGGCTGCAAAAGCTATGTGCAAAGTGCTGCGGCTGATTTGAAGTGATTGCACTTTGAAATGAAAACTGATTCCAGACACTTCATTTGTTTCCTGGCTCCTCCTGGTTATAGTTCATTAGTACATCTATCATCATACATTGTGACACTTCGCTCTTATTTAGTACTTTTGGTCAAACAATGCTAGGATATTTGATGAACAGTGAAGAAGAAAGACAGCCATACTCTTTCCCTTGCAGATATAATTACAGAAAAAGCAAATTGGCTTCTCAAATGCTTGCTCCTTGATTTGATTTCATATCACGGATTCTGCTGATAAATGGGGGATTTCCTCAACACCAGAGAAGGGGCATGATGTAGTAGAAAAGGCACTGGCTTACTGCCCCTAGGCTTTTAAAAAGCCTCCTGTGAAACAGTGTCATGTAGCAGCACATCACCGTGTCTGCATGTCTAATGCCTATCACCTTAGCTGGAAAGTTTATTGTGTTGGGGACCGTCTTTTTCTCTTGGGTTTCTCCAGTGCCCTGCCTTTTGTCTGTGACTCAGACCAATAAACTGCTCATAAGAAAGGTGATTTCCTATATTCTGCTTCTGCCTGGTAGACATGCTGCTTATGGACATGGTTTAGGGGTGGTTTTGGGCAGTGTTAGGTTGATGGTTGGACTTGATCATCTTAAAGGCGCCTATCAACCTAGACAATTCTATGATTCTATGATACCATCTGAACATCCTCCACATGAAAAAGCAGTAGTCAGTCCTTTAAGACTGCATGAATCTGTTCTGCATGAGCCTCAAACAGGGAGATATGGTCCACCCTTTCTTTGTGATGAAGCTTGGATAACAGCAGGCAGGCTGCAGTGATACAAAATTGGGATAATGTCTTTTCTTAATTGATCCGGTGATTGACCAAGTCTTAAATATGAGTAGGGATGTCATGCAGTTACTGCAAAGTGGTTGCTCAGCTACTGATATGAGGTTGTCGGGTTGATCATAGCCCATCATCTTCACTCAGGAAACCTGCCACCCAGCGAGTCTCTGTGCCATGTGTCGTCATCTCTCCTGGCCATAGAAATAATGAGATTTATCCACTCCTGCACTACAAGAATGGTAAACTGGGAATGACAAACCAGCTAGAGTCTTCTACACCATGGCCTACACTTCCTTCTGCTTTATGAGACTAACTAAACTACTTGAGGTCATAGCATTTTGAAGTGGTAATGATGTCTTAGATAAAAATAAGGGTTCTTCAGGAAACTGAAAAAAGACACATAGCTTCCCCAACAGTGATTAGTTTTTGAGTTTTTAGGAGAGTTTTGATTTTTTTTTTGTTTTGTTTTTTTCTCTTGCCTGATATTGACATTTCAATTTATGCTAATTTATACCACTTGAAAAGCCCAAATAAATCACTCGGGCGGAACTGAAGAGAGGGTGAGTGTAAGGAAATTAAAATTATAAAGTTGATGTCTGTGCTAAGATAGCACTTGAGACACAAAGCATTTGCAATCACTGTAGCATGCATCTACTCTGTATGATACTTAATTAGTTTTTCAACAAGTGGTATGAATTCCTTTGAAAATTTGTGGACCTTTGTTTACTGCCAACCAGCCTCCTCATGTCCACACAATAAATAATCATAGAGCTGGGCCCATCTGGAAACCTGAAAACAGGATATTTTTCAAGTCTTGATAAAGAAGGATTAAAAAAAATAATAAAAGGAAGAAGGTATCAAAACTTTCTCCCTTTTCCCCAGTTATTCCAGATAGAAAGAACTGTGGGAAGCATCTTTAGATTTCTGTTTTGATCCGTTGACTTTTCTCTTCTATGGTACCAATAAAAAGTTTGCATCAACGGGCAGAAAGGTTGAGAAGCCATTTCCAGATTGTTGCCCATGAGGCCAGAGTAAATGTTCTGAAATTGGATCTAAACAAGAAGTGACCATGAGCACAGTCCCTGGAGCCAGAACTCTTGAGAAGAACTAGTTTCAGATATTGATAATGAGACACAAGGAAGAGGAGATACAGTGCTGGTCAAGTCCAGGCTGTCCATTTCTCATCCAAAATTTGTTCCAGAATGTGGTAGAGAGGACTGGGGTGAATGTCTATTGCCAAAATTTCCTTGCTATCAATGCTAATTCAAACACTGAAACAGGTTGCCCAAAAAGCCTGTAGAGTTTCCACCTCTGGAGACGTTAAAAAAATTGATAGGACAAGGCCCTGGGCAATCAGATCCAATCCCAAAGCACTTTTTTGAG
Organism: Calidris pugnax; assembly: GCF_001431845.1. Lineage (NCBI taxonomy): Eukaryota > Metazoa > Chordata > Aves > Charadriiformes > Scolopacidae > Calidris > Calidris pugnax. Next base: position 27,943,018 of record NW_015094509.1, read on the forward strand.
CAGGGGTTCGGGCAAGAAGTTTTATTGAGGTTCTCTCTGACTAATTTTGTTATGATTCTGGCAACTGTGTGCACACGTCTTAAAGGAGGACGCTGTACAGAAGGTGCAGTGAAGGACAGCAAGGAGGACAAAAAATACTGCTTTAGAGAAGAAAGCTTTTGTAGGTCAACCACGATCTATTCTTTTCCCAAATTTCTTCAGAATTCATTCCTAAAGACCAAACTCTCACAGCTTAATAAGCGCTACTCCTATCCCATGTAGTTGTTTGCATCTAGTGTGCTTGTACAGATACCTGCATATATAAGGATAGATACAACATAAGGATGAGCAGGAGGTGCACTTCACACTGGAAGATGTACGTAGCTGTGAAAGATGGAGTTGCCCTTTGCTGAGGCAACAAGTTGCTACTTACGTAGTCAAGTGCTAGAGATAACACATGCAGAGAGGCATTTTCCTCTCCAAATGCTTGTTTTAATTAAGAGGAATAGCAAGACTGTCACCTGAATAGGAAACAGAGAAACCAGAGCTGGAGAGGAAAGCTAAATATGTTCAAATGGCTGGGAGAGGCTGGATCTGAGGACAGTGGTCTACAACGCTGCAACCTCCATGGTGAGGGATACAGAAAGAAAGAGTCTTTGCCAAACTGAATAACAGAGAAGTCTACAGTAAATCAGGTGAATAAAGAGACAGAGGGAGATCTCAGTGTTCGCACATTAAAAATTATTTTTCTTTCATTTCTTTGCATAGGCTTTTTATGAACATTTTGAATTTCTTTCCACAGGTCAATGAGAATGCCAGAAGTCTAGGTGGAGTAAAACAGCAGTGGCTAAACTAACAGAGGGAAGGGGAGGGGGGGTGTGTGGAAATCCATCAAAAGCCATTAAATGTAAAGATCACAGCTCTGTCAGAGGAAGTCCCTAATGCTAGAAAATTATCACTGTGTGCTGGCCCCGAGCCAAATAACTGTTCACAAATTATACTAGGTCTTGCTCGACACTTTTCTTACCCCGTGGGGTTGAATATATGGGTCTAGGGCTGACTTATTGTGAAAGACATTAGTTATTTCAGACCATTTTCTGGCAGTCACATGGTACCTAAAACAACTCTGGAAAAAATCACCCAGAAAATCCCAAAGATGAGAGGTGGCGACAAAGCTCTTGTTCCAGCACAAGCAATGAATTTGCAGCAGAAATTGTGAGCTGAGGAGCTATGGCAAGGATGAGCCAAGGAGTCTGATTACACGAATATAGTTGCTCCCCTTATACATCAATATATTGTGAATAGGGTGTCACTGTGCCTTGGACGAGCTGCAGGAGGAACCTTAACTTTTAATTCCAAAGGATCTGACTGCCCTTCTCCTCTGTTCTCATGAGAATTACCTGGAATACTGCATCCGTCTTCTGGAGCACCCAACATAAGAAGGACATGGACCTGTTGGAGAGGGTCCAGAGGAGGCCATGAAGATGATCCGAGGTCTGGAGCACCTCTGCTATGAGATCAGGCTGAGAGAGTTGGGGTTGTTCAGCCTGGAGAAGGCTCCAAGAAGAGTTTATAGCAGCCTTCCAGGATCTGAAGGAGGCCTACAAGTAAGCTGGAGAGGGACTTTTTACAAGGGCTTGTAGTGATCAGACAAGGGGTAATGGCTTAAAACTGAAAGAGGGGAGATTTAGATTACATATTAATAAGAAATTCTTTACTGTGAGGGTGGTGAGACACTGGAACAGGTTGTCCAGGGAAGCTGCAGATGCCCCATCCCTGGAGGTGTTCAAGGCCAGGCTGAACGGCACTTTGGGCAACCTGATCTAGTGGGAGGTGTCCCTGTCCATGCTAGCGGGGTTGGAACTTGATGATCTTTAAGGTCTCTTCCAACCTGAACCACTCCATTATTCTGTGAAATCATTCCACTGGTCAAACTGGAGGTCTATAGCAAGACTCCTCTCCTATTGAGCCAGAGGCAGCACTGTGATGCCTTTCAACAATATTTCAGCACAAAACCTAACCCCTTTATATGGCTATTAATCTCACATGCCAGATCTGAGCACACTTGAAAGCCTTTAGCAGAAAGAACACAACCACAGAGGTTGCCCTGAGGTCAAATCCTGCTGCTGTGGAAATGAAATATTTGCATAACCTTTTCTTTCAAGAATTTATGTGATGTGCATTCATTCAGGCTGCTTCCTCAGTGCTTTGCTGAAGCTGCCAGACAGGGCAGAAACAATGCAATGTATTTCTGGGAAAGAACACGATTATGAGCCCTAAATAGGTGTATGGTAGGGCTCTGACAGGGAGTATGCAGGACAATTGCCCCTGGGAGGAAGCAACAAGATGTAGCCATCCCTCTTCAGGCCTGTGTTCCTGTGGTAGGCCATGGGTATGTCTTGCATTGGTCAGACAGTTCAATTGCCTGGCATTTTTGGACACTGGGAAGCAAAGACACGTTGTATATCAGTGATGAGCAGCACTTTCCTCTCTCCATGGGGCTGCAGATGGGGCAGACTGATAGTGAGTACTACCCACTCACTGTGCATCTTGGAAAATAAATGTATCCCCTGCAAGACAGCTGCTACCCATGCTTACTAGAGCAAAGCCCAGTTTTAGAAGTTGCTTTATAATTAAACTCGGGGCTAGGAAGCCTTTGCCTTGGGCTCAAAACTTACAGCTACTGCATTTATCCCCTCAGTTTTTATTTCAATTTGCTATCCATAACTGGGAAAAAGCTGTCAATCAGCTCTGACTCCCAGAGGGTGACTATCAGCGGATGTAAGTGTGCATTTATTGTTTCCTTGCTTTTCAAAAAATAAACACACAAACCTTTTCATTTTATTTAATATGCTTTCATACTCTCAGAAAGAAAATATCGTTCCTTACTGATTTCATCTGACAAAACGCACGCTGGTTGGTTTGTATTTATCTGTTATTCTCACTTCCTGGAATTTTCAAAGAAGTGAAATCATCTCTGTCATATTTACTCTTCTATTCGTGCATGAGGATCAATAGTTATTGTGCATTAAATGCATCAGGCGTAATTATTCTTAGGTGTAAGACAATCTTATCCCTGCCCGGTGTTACGTGGAATGAGTACACCTCCTAAAGAAACATTTTCTGCTGAGAATTGGCTTTGAGATGTGCCCTTTATAGAAATGCATTTGTAGAATTAGAAATTTGAGAAGACTACAAGGAATCCCGCTGTGGTGGGGAAAGGAAGGAGGAACAAGGAAAAGAGAAACATTCAACCCTTGGCATGTGTAAAAATTGTGTGCACAATATTGCTTCAAAAACTACCAGAAATAGTAATTGGCTGTTACTGGATGGTCTCAGAAGATCAGCCTGAGAGTTGAGAGGGAATTTCTATGCAGGTAATGTGCCTGGAAGCTCAAATTCATGGTTCCCTGGGCAAGTGCTGAGCCAGTGAACCTACCAAGAGTGAAGAAGGCTAAAATATTAGGCCTTACTAGTTTACTGCCTGATCAACCTGGAACCTAGAGGAGGCAGGTCCTCAGATGCTGCAAACTAGCAATTTATGAGGGTGAAGGCTCTGCTCATAGATATTTTGTGGCTGTTGGATGAAGAGTAATGGTCACTCACAGTGTCTGGCAAACTTCAGAGGAGTCCCAAGAATCTGAAGAATGCTTCTTGGAAAACCCAGCTTATTTTAGAGCACATTCAGGTCTACAGCTTTGATATGGAAAGAAGCTGGGGAGAGGTCACCCTGGGTTCCTTCTCCTCCTGCAAGAAAACAAGAAACACCAGAGGATAAAAGAGCAAGGGAGAAAACCCAAAGCTCCATCTCACAAAACGGGATTGCACCCAGCTTGATGGGTTGTCTCTGTTTGATGAGCCAGCAAGACACATCTGAATGGATCTTGCATCCTTTTTCTTTGGAACACAGCTTCATGATTTTCCCTTTTGAAGCTTCTGCATCGCTTCCCATCTGTTTGCTTACTCATGGAGGGAAAATGTATTCATTATTTACCTCTCTCTCTGAAATCATGTTTGTGGACTTGATTTCATGTCTTCGAAGCCTCCCTTTGTGTCCTGTAGAGATCCAGACTCTTTTATTAACGTACCTTTTATTTCTTTTAGGAAACTTGATCAAAAGTTAAACACCAGCCAGAAATGTACACTATGTCTAATTTATTAGATGAATGTAGCCATCTAAAATCCCAAAACTCCTACTAATGCACATCCTAGTCTTGCAGAAACTTTTGTGTTTCATCCCACTGAAATGTAGTTAGTGCAACTGCTCTCTGCATAGTGTTAGGCAGATGCATATGTCTGAATGCATGCCAAGAAGCCAACAAAACACAGAGAGGGCTAAGGAAGAAAGTGCCAATGGACATGTTTTACTGCAAACTGCTCCTGCTCCCGAGCTTGAAAACCACTTGGCTGGGTAGGAGTCTCCTTCCTGACTCACCAGGATTCATGATAACTTCTCTTCTATGAGACATAACTTCTCTCTCCATCTTTTATGAGAAATATTTTCTCTCCTAAAAATTACAGCAGTAGTGTAAAGCCCATCTTCACACACAGGAGAAGGCCAGAGCAGGACACTATCCACCAGTTCAGAAGAAACCTCTGCCTTGACAAAGATGTCAAGTCAAGATTTTTGTCAACAAAGTCAATATTCCCATTCCCTTGGAATTCTTCGTGTACTGCCCTCAGGCACTGAAGTCTTCCAGCAAAGGCTGGAGCCCAGGACTACCCTTGTCAGAGTCATTAACCCTTTCTGAAGCAGCATTTTTTTTTGTTTGCATGTTGGAATTCCATGTCCTAAAGCTCTAATTAGTTAATCTAAAAAACTGTTTTTGATGAAGAAGTGATACTTTGCAAATCCCAAAGCCTTCCACATGAAGAAGTCAATAATTTAATTCCAGCCACTGCAGTGCAGCAGAGACTGTATTAAAATCTATGTTCCCTCCTGGGCTCAAAGCCCTGTAGAAGCCATGAGCTCAGCCTGGCTGGAGTTCATTTGGAAAATTAAAATTTCAGTGAAAATATATGCAGAAAGCCAAAAAAGTCAGATTTTGTTTCTCTCTGGAAAGTAGTGATAGCTTGCCTTAGCAACCAGCCAAATCCAAAGCCTGTAATTTGCAAACAGCCCTTATCCTAAATTGTTTTTACTCCACTTGCTTAGACAGCACAAAGTGCATGGGAGGCAAACACGGGATGTCTGTGGGAGGAGATGTTGATGAGGGCATGGGCAGTCATACTCGGAGCTACAGCAGAAGCAAGGCTGGGGTACTGAAGCCAAGGTGAGGATATGGAGAAGAGATGGGATGCAGCAGAAGTCAGCCCACAGGTCCATGGAGTGTCAGGACAAGGAGTTGAAGGTACTGAGAGCAGGAACTAGGAGTGGGGCTGAGCAACCCAGAAGGAGAAATAAGAATTGGAGCCACCAAAGGGCTACAGTAGACCAATAGGGAGCAAGGTTGAAAGAGCAGGAGGTAGACGCAAGGACAATACTTGGATCTAGACAGGGAAAAGGTAAAGTATAGCTCTGGATGAGAATGTCTGGAGTTTTAGTCTCATTGTGTATATCTTTTTAGTGTCATTGTGTATATAGTGAGATTGCCACACAGACTTGTAGTCCTCCAGTATGTGATTAAGTCCAAGCACCTTGTCAAGTGGTGGGGTGATGGGAAACCGTAGAAACACCCAGGTGAGCTGACACAGTTCGAATGCATATCATCAGTAGTCATCACTGGAAAGAACCAACGCTGTTGCTCTCCAGTCCATCATCCCTGCTGGTTCCTTTTTGACTTTAGAGGTGCAGTCTAAGTCTATGGAGGAAGAAGATCTGTTGGGGTTTTTTGGGCTTTTTCTTTTGTGTCTTAATTTGCTCTGCGAAATACCCCTGGGCAATAATAGTCATCCTAAAATAAATTCAGCTGTGCCAAAAGTCTAGTTTCTATGGTAATATTTTACAGGTAAATAAGGATCAAAGTCCATTCTTCTACCTGGAGGACACATAGCAAGTTGACTTGTGTACGATTAAACACTTTTACCTGAAATAGGTGATTTGTTCTGCCCTTTGGGAGCCATCCTTGTCCTTTGTTACTCCTCAAAAGATACTTAGACACTGTTTAGGAAAGAGCTACTTGAAAGGAGACAGAATTCCTTCAAGTTAAGATGGAAGTGGTCCAGCCACTGGCAAGTCAGTGCCCAAACCTGTGTCCTTCTTACCTTTCCAGTCTAGACCACTCTGTGTGGCCAAAGAACTGGATGCAGAACAAGGACAGGTCTGTAGTCAGAGCTTGCCAGGAAGATTTTGAATACGTTGTTGAGCTTGTGACAATCTTTGTGACCTCTGTGGCTGATATTTGATCCACATGTCATGTAATTTCTCTCTTCACTCTTGTCCCTTTTGATAAATATTCTGAGCGTGGACCTGTGTGTCTGATCTTACCCCAGCCAGCAGACACCCAGCAGGGTCTCACCTCCCTCTCCTCCCTGCAGGGAAAGCAACACAGAGCCCTGAAATGTGAGGCAGATTAAAAATAGTCACTGTTTCTGCACATAAAAGTGCATCTTTCAGAACCTTGTGACTCACCAGTGCCCTGCCTGGGTGGCTGCTCTGCTGAGGCAATTTGGGTTGGAAAAGGCATAAGTGATGGCTGGGGTAACACACACAATTCAGCATCGTCCTGTTAATCAGGGTGGCTGCTTGCCCCCCATCCCCTCCCAAAACACGCATCCCTGACTGGGTTTCAGGGACCTATTAAAGAGCCATTTTTGGAAAAAAGAGCCATACCCAGCAACGCTGCATGAAAGGGAGTATTTGCTGCTGTGGTAATGTTTGCCATCAGAGCGAACAATTTCTTACAAGCCTGGAGGAAGATGCTGCAATGCCAGGATGGTAATGATCAAATTACCGTGGGTGGATGGGTGGGTATTTCACCTCCCTTCTGCAACAAGAAATGTGCCAATGGCATTTGGTGAATCCTAGCACATGTATCGCCTGAAGACACGGGGCTTTTTTGAGGAAGAAGTGGTGGAAAAGCCTGTGGGCAAGTAAAGCTTGAATAGTTTGTAAACTGTTAAACGATGAAGCCAGCCTCTAAATGCTGCACTTGTTCCCTGCTACACAAGATGCCTTAGGCCAACAGCTTCTGAGATAAAGATAATCCAACTTGTTGGAAGTCATTTTGTATCGTAGACCTGTTTTGCTGCTTGCTAAGAAAAGACATAATCTTTAGATAGATTTCTGTCTTTGACGGGGGTACAAGAAATTTCTTAGGTACTCATTACACCTCAAACAAAAATAGCATTTACAAAGCAAGCAAAGCCTTAAAAGCATCTTCTTGAAAGTATGTGTTGGCACTGGCAACTAAGAAAAAAAGCGTAAGCTAAGAGAAAAAAAAAAACCCAGGCTTTGAAGTAGCAGAAGATAAGACATCTTGTTGATTTTGTATATTTATTTAGCTTACTCTTCCCTTCCCAAATCATATCTCCTTGCTTTCACACTTTCCTACCATCTCTCAGACCTGACTTTGGGAATCTGAAGTTCTCAATGGGGAGCCCTGAAGATGAAGGGACTAGGGCATTACTGGGACTTATTTGGGTCTGGTGTCATAGTCCCTGGAACCTCTGAGTGATTGAAATGATGTTGGAAGCTGAATAATGGGTCATTGTTGCAAAGAGGGGTCTGAGAGACTGCCATGACTCTGACATTGGGGTTGGGATGATATTGGTGGGAGAGGTGGGACACACTGAAAGACCAAAAGCTGTCTGTTGGAGTGAAAGGTTGTGTGTTTGTGTGTGCGCTGAAGGGAGGAGGGGATATTGCTCACCTGGAGGATGTAGCAGGTCCTGGGCAAACAGAAGGACATAAGAAAGGTTGTATTGACTGTGTATCCTTGTGTCCTGTTTCTGACAGTGCTCCAGGGAGATACCAGGTATATGAACAAAGTAAGCATAAATTTCCCTGAATTACTCTTCTGGCATCCTCCCAGTTGGTGTTCAGAGATTTCCTGACCTGTACGTTTGGTAAAATCAGTGCCTCTCTTGGCATGAATGTGCCCATGCAAACTCACCACTTCTCACACCCACAACATTCTGTGGCAAAGAGCTCCCCAGCTTCATGATGAATCTCCTTGGGTGTTTTTTGAACTTGCTCCATGGGTTGATTTGAAGCCTATGTCCTATTCTTACTCTTTAATTGCCTTATCATCTCCACTAGAGAATAAAGTGCAACAGTAGGAGAAGTATCTGATGGGACTAAGGAAGGATCACAAGTCACAACAGAAGGGCATGCCCAGCCAAGAGTTGTCACTATTGCTTTCTCCTCAATTTACCTTGGGGAAACCAAGAGGGATGAAGGTGTAGATGGATAGAGGAATGAAGGGATGGAGGGACAGAAACATGAAGGCATGGAAGTATGGATGGATGAAATCTGCCCAGTGTCCACTCTGTTCCCACAGCTTCTGCCTGTGTGCTCAAGACATCAGTGACACCCACACATAACAGCTCCCTCCAGGAGCTACAATTTTAAACCAGTTTAAATTTCTGGTAACATATTCAATGGAAACAGTGCAGATGGCAACGCTGCTGATGCTCTTTATGAAAGGGTCTTGTTCCTGCTGGACACTGACCTGGCGAGGACCAGCCAACACTACTATGAGTGTCCTCAGAATTCTTTGGTTAAATAATGAAAGCATGTGCATTTTGTTTTTTTTTTTCCCCCTTTGTTTTTTCCCCCGTCATTGTTTTATTCTGACCACATCCCCCTCCAGCTGCACATTAGCATTCTTCCTCTCTCCAAATCCTCCTCCCTCGTTTCCTGCCCACGCTGCTCCCTTTCCTCTCTCTGCCACTGAGCTGCTTCTCATCGCACAGTGAAACAGGAGTGATTGTGTGGACGCCGTGTGGAGTTGTGGCTCACCAGTATGGCACAGGAACCAGCAGGACAATGGCAGCAAGAAGGTCAGGTTTCTCCTCGCTGTCTCTCTTTGCTGTGTAACAGAGCTATCACGTTCCTATGGCCATTTCCAACGTGATGTTGCCTCATTTTCCTTAACCTGTCAACAGAAGCAGCAGCCAAGTTGTGGTCACTTGCAGAACTGATAGCTCTGTGGTGGTGCATCAGAGACAACCCTTTACTGCCATGTGCAATATAACAGGAATTTCCACCTGTAGAATGGTGCATTCCTCATGACTCTGGAGCTCTTACGGCCACCCATACATTTACCTGATAGGACACTACCTATAACTTGATCTAAAGACCTTCAAAGACTATGCTAAGTCACTGGAAAAGACTTAAAGCCAACACACTCTCAGCAAGTGATGAGCTGGTCCTGTGTCGTGGAGGTGCTGGTGGTAGAGCGAGAGTGTTGGTGAGGATTCATCTTTTCACAGCCTTCCCCCAGCAGATGTGGCTGTAGGATCACACTGAGAGCTGCAACTCATGGCCCATCCTGGATGTGGTCTAAATTGAGAAATTGCAGGCCACTTGAAGCAAAAGGAAAGTCATTTGTTTTGCTCCCTTTGTTTGCAGTGCGTTTTCCCTCTAAATTAGCAGGCATGATGGCTCCATCACTGAGAAAGAAGAAGGAAAAAAGAAACTTGGGAATTTCATTCAGGGCTGAGTTTAAGCTAATAACACTTTTGTGCGTGGCAGGAGGGAATCTGTTCCGTGAGTGAAAGAGTGCTCAGGCACTTGCACGCAGTGAGCTGAAGAAGTATATCCCTTTTTGGATATATGATGTGGGTGCACCCTTCACACATCAGTTCTGACCTCTTCTGGGAGGCAGTCAAATGAACCCCCACGCAACAAGAGAAAGGGGTTTATTTGCCAGAGAGTGCTTTCAAGATCAGACGCAAGCAACCTTCTGAGATGCCTATCTCAGTGCATGCCTGTGAGCAAATTCTGTCACTGTCAGCCTTTTTGAAGTTAATATCTGGTCTTAGGGATGTCTTGGGAAAGCCTTACTATTCAATAGAAGAGATACCAACTATGAGATGATGAAATTCTACTCATTTGCTGGACCTGATTCACTTGGATTTGTGCATGTGGTAGGTATGAGAATAACTAGGCTTTTTTTTTGGCTCTGCATTGGCTGAGAAATAATATCCAAATAAATGCATGAGGACTCTCCTCCCCACTGAAACTGCCTTTTAAGAACAAAACCCAGGCCTGAACATTGCTTGAGGGCGGTGTGTCCTTTTAAAATTTCTCCCAACAAGACCACTGTAGATGCAGATATCCATATTTATATTAACTGCTATATATACAACATTTAATGTGACACCAGATCCCTGTGTCTCAGCTAGTATGTGACCTGTGAACATAAACTCTTCAGAGAAGAATGAGTTTGGCCCATTGATTTATTAACCATTTCAATATATCTACATGTTTTAGCAGTTGAGTTGATATTGCAGGATACAGGGGGTGTCAAAGCTGCCTCCTTGTTCCATGGAAAGGTTAACAAACAGAGCTGTCACCTTACAGTTCATTTAATCTATTTTTGAAAGTTCTGCTAGTGAGGGTTTACACCTTTCCCTGGGTGAGCTTCTCCAGTTCCTGGATGCTAAGGGAAACAGCTTGCAAAAATCTATGCTCTTATTTCCATGAGCTTACTTCAGACAAGAAACGTCAAGGCTTGATTCACCTGAGGCAATCACCGACGTAAAGCATAAGGTTGACAATTATTGTTGAAGAAGAAGCAGATGGAAGGACACCTCTGCTACCTGACCTTACTTCCTGCTTGGAAGACAGCTGTCACCTGTGATGGTCGTGGCTCTCTAGCAGCACTGAGTTTCATGCCTCTGCTAAATGGCCTCTATTTACTCTTCCGTTCATTACAGTGGTTAGCTGGAAAATGTCCAATTTTGTGTGCAACAGCTGTTACTTTAAAAGTGACAGGCTCTATTCATCTAAAACAATCTCCGCTCTGAGCTGTACAGCCACCAAATGGACCTATCCTGCAGAAACTCGCGATGCGTTAAGACACCAAGGAAGGCAGAAAGCAGTTGCAGTTTGTCAGGAAAATAAAACAGCTTAGTGAGTAAGACATGATGTACTAACAGTATTTAGGGAGGGCTTTTTGCATCATTTTTTTTTCTACTGAGCACCGGCTTGGTCCTTAAGAAGAACAAAAAAGTAGGCAGTGGGCTTGGGTTATCTCCTGGTGTTGTTACCATATCCTCTATGACATTAAGGAAGTCACAATAAGACTAATTTTCATTGTGTCAGTATTTTAAATAGTTTGCTAAATTTTTCCTCTCAGAAGCTCCATCAGAAAGTGGAGTTACCACAGCAAAGTCAGTCCACCCTTCCTTGGCTATGCAATTGTAATTCATAGCACCTTCTTTTGGTTTATTGCAAACGAAGAGTGAATTGTGTCAACTTAAACATTGTCAGTGACTGACCCACAGCTTGTGGACCTGCAGTAACTCGAGCCTGTGTCTCTTTGTTTTCCTGGTAGTGTTACATTCAGTTATGACAACACTTTGCATTTCTGCAGTTCCTCTTTCCCGTGGACTTCATTAAGCTTAGAAAATGAATGAACGCAGCTTCACCTCATTCTTAACTGGACGATTTTCCCCCTTTTCAGGTTCCCAGGGACAAAAAGTCTGGTTTTATGCAAAATGCCTTTGCAGAATGCCGGGGATGAAAGTCGCAGGGAGCTTTATTTGTTTCTGCGACAAAGGTTCAGGGGAGCCTGGAAGCTGTGAGCCTACAGAGAGCTAATAGGCACAACAGAGCTTGCAAAATAGCAGTTCTTGCTTAGATTTAGTGGCTTCAAAGACCAGGTAAAGCCTATGACTCGTAAAGCATGGAGGATAGACAAGGGAGAAACCACATTATCAGTCTGAGATGAGCCGCCTGCAGAAAAGGAGGCAAGAAAAGGGACCAGTTGTGATAACATGTAGAGAAAATCTGTCCTGACTCCCATTTGAGATTTGATGAGGATTGGATGGGGAGATGCCTGGTGTACCTCTAGGCCAGCAGTGAATTTCTCTCTGAGACACAACCTTGTGCTGGTACCTGTGTTGTGTTTTTATGTCTGTAAAACAGCAGTCCTTCCTGGGGTATGAAGTGCTGATTGGCAAAGGAAATCACAGAATATAAATGACTTGCCACCTCTTCCAGACAGGTCTCCAGAGGCAAGTCCCAGAGCTGAGCTCAGAGGGGTGACCTGTGCTTGCGATTGCTGAGATTTCAGATCTCTCACAGCTCCTCTAGGTGTTCCAGCCCTCACAAATTCAGCAATTTTTGCATTCCTGGAAGTACATAAACTAACACTGTCAGGTTATTTCAATTGACTTCTAGGCTCCTTGGAAACTCAAGAGGCAGAGATTTTGTTCAGCCCTGACCTTGGTTTTCCTTGACACTTCTCACAAACAGATGTACCCTTGTTATTGCTCCGTCCAAAGAATTAGGTTATGGGATCTGCTGCTGCCAGGACCTTCTCATGCTGTTTCCCCAATTGGTTACCTTCTTCTGGTGCCCTAACACAACCTGGAATAAAAGGGTTACTCCATGCACTTGTACTTGAATATGTGTATTTGTGCATGCACAGAGGTAGAATCCCTTCTCCCCCAAATAAACAATTCAGGGTTCTTTTTGTTTACATAGAGATTCATTTAAAGAAAATAACAACACAAAGAGAAGCGAGCACTTGGAAAAATGACCTTTCCACTCCTCCATCCTTCTTTGCCTCCTCATCTAGTCCCAACCTCTAGTGTCTTACCAGCATGGCCTTCAACAGTTCTTTACTGCCACACACATATTTGGTCATTTTACAGCTTCCCTGCCCTTTAGGGGTTTTCTTCTGCCTGCTGTGGTACAGCACTGTTCCTCATACTCTGCTTCTTGAGGGTTCCATTAGCGTTTTATCCCTCCTCCTGGACCACTAGCTGCTACTCTCATATAAGATGTCTTCACTTTTCTACTTATTAACTCTCAAAGAAACTGCAGGTAGTGATGGTGGTAAAAAGCCAGGACTTCTGACAGCTCTTGAAGACAAAAATAAATAAAAGCACTTCAGTTAGTTAATCAATTGGCGGCGTTTACGACAAAACTCACAAAATGTTTAGTGCACCAAAAGGCAGGCACTTTTAATCCCTAAATTTTGTTGAAAGGCTGCAAAAATGCCTGAGAATTGTAAAAGTGTTTTTGGCTTGTGGATAGCCTCTCAAATCACTGCAATTTCCTGATGATATAATAGTAAAATCCAGAAAGACTGCTCAGCCCAGTTCCTCAGATCAAATTGATTGACAGGAGGACTAATTCCATGGAAACCACAAAATCTGCCCCATTTTCTTCTTCTAAGACCCTCATGCATGAATGAGTCTCATTTACCTCCGCACAATTTGCATAATTACATCTCTCTAATTTAAGTAGAACTTCTTTCTGGCAAAGATGGTTGGAAAGATGAGACTGAATGCCTTCTGGAAACTGCACAGGGTTTTAAGTCTCTGCACTATAGAAAAATACAAACTTCACTCTCCCGATTCCTTCACTGTTTCAATCTCTTTCATTTCCATGTGGGGTAGAAAAGGGACATAGTTCCTACAGGGTACCTATTTTCATTCTCTGAACCCAGCTCCTCCTCAGACACAGGCACGTGATTCAAAACAGTATCAGGACTCATGGAGAAAATCAAGCATATTTCTGCCAACTTTACTGATTAAGGAAAGGAGAGGGAAATTTGGGGTCAGGCAAGGGGAATTGTTGATTCTTTAGTAAAGATGTGATAAGATGTTTTCAATGACGAGGGTAATTGAAATGCAGAGGCTCAGCACGCACAATGAATGTCATCTCGGGAAACAGTGAAAGTCCTGTGGCTGTTTTGGTTTGTGAAGTAGGTGCTGAAAAAAAAATCCATATTTTCACTAATCTATATGCTTGGAGTGGTATATAAATAGTTATGAAAGAAGTCAATAGCAGCTTCCCATCTTAGTCCCCAAACTCTGTGCTCTAGGAACAAAGCTAGAGGCAGGAACTCTATTCCTTCCTATTTCATGCTCTATTCCTGCTCTCCTTGAGGCCTTTCAGTTTGGGGACAACTATAGGGATTTCTCCTGCAGTCTTGATTGCCATCAGAGTCAAAGGAACTTTGTAGCCCCATGGGCAGAAACTTCATTGATGTTTGCTTTGTGATGGAAGTGGACCACTTCCCACTCCTGGGGCATTCTTTCCCAGTTGTGTTTCTTTTTCTCTGAGGAAAATGGTGACTGCCACAGCCAGAAGTTGGGCCAGTCCTCAGCCCATCATAGGTTTGCAGGAGACCAGGCTCTGAAGGCTACCCTGGGCTTTGATGACAAATGAGCAGAGCCCCCACTTTGCAAACACTGTTGTGCAGAAAGTTGCCCCTCTGCACATCAGAACTTTTTCTGTGCCTGCTTCTCATTCCCAAGCTTTTACTGCTGCACTAAATCACTCCTGGAAATTATGAATGCTAACGGCATAGTGGCCAACAGCAAAGCTGCCCAGCAGGAGGTGAGCTCTTGGGCCCTGAATGATGAATTTGCATTGCGGCAGCACCAGGGATTCTCATGAAAGGATCAGGGCTCTGTTTGGTGGGGGTTTGTATGAATAAATAATAGCAGCGCTCTCAGCCTTGGGGATAAAGAATGTGCAACAGCATCTAAAACCAGTAAGTAAGGAGAAGGTGTGAGAGTGAAGGAGGAAAACTGCCTACCAGGGACAAATAAAGCCATTGGTTCTGCTTAGCCTGAGCCAAATCCTTGTGCAAGTCTACCAAGGCTTCCTAAGCAGGTAAATCACACACAAAAATGCCTTCATGAAAGTAAAGAGAATTTAAAGTTATTAATATGCTGTTGTTTAAGATGGTTTAGTTTCTAAATAAACTATGTTAAAGGTGAGGTGGGACACATAAAGACCACCACTAATGAGAAAGAGGAGCTTGAACACAGTATTGGCTTTTAATTCCAGGACCTGATTAACCACCTGAAATTCATTGCACTCCTTGTTCTGGGTGTTACCTCTCAGATCAAGGTCTAATGCAGTAAACCTGGCTGAAGAGACAATCCAGTTGCCTATAAAGCTCCTTCTTAATTACAGCATAGCTTCTGGAGCAGGGAGGAGACTGCAAAAGGGATGTTGCATGATGAATATCAGTATGGGAGGCATAAATTAAAGTAATTTATAACATTTAATGTTTTTAAAATTTGGTGCCTTCTGGCTGACTTTTATCTAAGCTATCCCCTGACACAAGAATTCCTCCATATGCAGAATATAATATGAAGGCTTTACTTGTTCTGTTTAAAAAATGAAGAAAACCAAATCTGATCTTTAAACCTAAGACTCTTACACAGGCAGCAGAACAAAAATCTCATTTTACCGCCTGCCTGCAACACCGTTCTCTATACGTGGCTCTGCAGCATCTTACAAGTTCATGGTAGTAGTAGAAGATGAGATTTGGATGACTGGAAGGTTATGTTATGGTGCTGTTTCCAGGCTGTGGAGCTGGTAATTGCCCTTCTCAGATCTGGTCAATGTTCTCTACAGCAAATGGAGCCACAGAAAACATCCTCTGCTGTGTCCTGCAGTTCTGACGTGAAGAAACTCCTTGCTCCACTGGAAACCAGGTGTGCAAAATTCTTGTTGCGTGGCCTCAGCTTTTTTAATTGATGTAGAGGAGCTGAAGAAGAGAGTGAGAAATCTGTAGAAATGCTGGGCCAGAAGAGATTTCTGGCCAAGCCACTGCCTCAAGAGGGTGTTGACTTAGATTGAAAACATGCCAGTCTAACCTTTCCCTAAGCATCTCTGCTGATGGAAACTTTGCAGCTGCTCTGTTAATGTTTTAATAATTTCTATGGGTTTTTGCTTTCTGTCTTAATTGCTTTGTAAAGTTTAATGCTTTAACAATTTTGTATTTCTCTCCCAAGAAATCCATTCCCTTTTTCCTCTCTTGAGATGTTTTCCATTCTCTGTTTTGCCTCTATTGTTGCTTCTTCAAAAAGACCAGATTCTCTCCATGGCTACAAATGGACAATGAGTTTATGTGATGTAGGTTTTTTTTAAAGCCTTCTTTATTTATCTAAAGACAGAATCACACTAAAACCCCATTTTTTTTCAATAAAGACTTTTGTGAGGTCATTACATAGATGAAAATTTATCTTCTAATCAGAGCCTGTCATATGCCTTTAGATTAATGGTGTAAAACAACACCTGCGGGACTCTTAAACATTAGACAATTAATTGCCTATAAAAATTTTATTTCAAAGTCTGAGATGCCTTGTACTGCTAATGAACAGTAGAAGACATGTTGCACTTCTTCACTAGTGATATCTCAGATACCTGTTTGGGAATTCTGCAGACTTGCAGAGTGCTTGCATTGGACTCTGACACTCAGCAAGAAATACTGGTATTTTTTTTTAGTTTTGAATAATCTTTCCTTCATGCTTGATTTCTCTCCAGAGCATAACAAAAGGACAGCCAGCAGCCCGGGAGCCCTGTTACAAAATCCCTGAGGGATGTTGGCATGAAATTCTGACTCTGACTCTGGTGAATATCCCATGGTGGATATTGGAAAGGTAAGGGTATTTGGAAATTCTGTATTTTTAATCGACTTTATCTGTTTTGTGGTTGGTTTTTTTGTTTTTTTTTTTTTTTTTTGCTTTTAGTCTGCAATTTTTAATCTACTTTTTCTGAAGTTATTTCTTGAAAATAAAATTTTCCTGTTTTCCATTTTTGGTTTCATGCTTTTTCTTTGGCTTCTGTTCCTTTCCTTTTTTTTTTTCGCCTTGCTTTAACTGCATTATATCCCTCTTTCTTAAAACAGTTTTCTAACTTTTTCTTCACTTTCTGTTCCAAATATAAGAAAGCTCAGCAAAACTTAAAAATAGAGTTGTTTTCACATATTAGTATTTCATAAGATGTTCAAGAAAGACTTTTTAAAATTGTTAGGCAAAAGTTGATTTTACATTTTCAACAAAAGGCTAACTTTTAATGAAATAAAAAGTTATGAACTCTAATTATAACGAAGAACTCTAATTATAACATTTCATATTTTCATCGATCTTCAGACTGACTGCAAATGTAGGCACAATGAAGTCTCTTTTACTGACACATCCAGAAATAGTTTTATCCATAAAATTTCGATGACATGGGCTAAAGAACAAGTTGTTCAATTCTTGGAAGAGTTTTTTACTTACTCCTTTCCTTTCTTTGACTGTGGAAAGGACATAGTTTAACAAATGAATAAAAATAACAAGAGACAATGTAGAGAATAGATGGTATTCAGGTTGTGGAATTAATCCAAAAGATATATTATCTAATGATTATTTCAGTGGCAATATTTCTGATCTGCTTGTGCTGATTTCTTGCACAAGTGTTAATATAGAAGATGTGAGCAACTTAACAAACCTGAAGAAAACCCAAGTGCTGGTTCAGACAGCATGGGGTGATACTATGGGGAGGATGGTGAGGAGATGCATGGTCCATGCAGCCCTGTTGGGACATCACGAGGAGCAGGGTGTGCAGTGCTGACACCCCAGTGTCAGAAAGATGCTGCTGAAGTTTAATAAGGCAAAACACGATTGATCAAGAAAGTTGGATTTCTCTGATTTCAGAGAGGTGCAGGGGAGAGCTAGTGTAGCTAATTGGATGTTCAGCCATTGACGAGGTGTGCATGTTTTTCTTATGAATGCAAATTCCTTCTGGGCATGAGCCCCTAGCAGGAGAAGAATTAGCAGAGGTATCTGGTGGTTTCTGCTTGTACTGTAGATGATTTGAACCTGGTGCCGTCTTTTTCGATTTTTTTTCTGCAGCACTCAGTACAGGGGGATCATCGCTAAGCTCCAATTATTACTATAATGAAAGAGCATCTAAAAAATATCCACTCCTCTCTAAGATCTGCAGAGACTTTTTAATTTAAATAGCAGACAGTGAATCTTAAATTGCATCCTTTTAATATAAATGTAGCTAAACTCCTAAAAGTGGCTGGGTGTAAATCTAAAAAAAGATTTGATCAGTGAGCCACACCAGAATTTCTACTCGGTAAATATGCAAATCACAAAACGCTGCACCACTCCGTCTATTAAAACATGATATATTAACTGAAAACTTGCTGTTGGTTGCTATGGGAAGGGGACTTGGCTTATGCTAACTTTTTAATGGTGAGTTTGCACATTTGAGGGGGATATTTAAAATGGGGGTGGGTGGTAAGATTGTGTAATCAGCCAGTTTATCTTTAACTTCTCATCCAATTTCCATTTTTAAAGTCTTTAAGGAAGAAACAAGGCATGTTTAATTGATTGCCATTAAAATCTTCAAAGGACTTGGCAAGATGAAAGTTGTTTCTAATTACTGCATTATGATGTAAGCTTAACGATACGCCACTTCTCCAAATTGATTTTATTAGAATTTAAGATGAGGAATTAATTGAGTCACTGTATTGATCCATTTTATTTTTCCAACATTTAACATGGCCAGTGGAAAAAAAAGCTATTGAGCTGTGGAATAGTAATGAAGACTTAAGAAAGAAAGTCGAAGTGAAGATGGATTGGCCAATAAAAATAACTTATAAAAACCATAATGTGATGGCAGAATATAGTGGCAGAGACCAATTTATCTCTAGGTTAATTAGGCTAAATTAAGGTTAATTCTTTTGTTATTTAAGTTTTATTTCTTTGTCTTGCTTCAGTCTACCTGTTTGTATTAGAATTACTGCTCGTGCTGGTAAAGCAATAGTCTGCCAATCTCCTTCCAGTTCTGCAAAATTTGCCTTTGAAGATTTTCCTAGAATTACCCCATCCATTTATTTAAACTTTCATAATAATCTCATTAAGGGTATTTAAGATTGCTTTCTTGGTCTTATTCTCTTAGAACTCATTTCTGCTTTTATTTTTTTCTTATATATAAGTGCAAGACAGGTGCTTTTAGAGCACAGAGTCATAGAATGGTTCGGATTGGAAGGGAGCTTAAAGATCATTGAATTCCAACCCCCAATGAGACACGTCCTCCATGCTCTCTCAGGTATGGGCACTGAAAATGTCCTGATCAGGCTCATCTTAATCAGTTGCTGATTGCTGAACTATGTTCAGTTTGCTAATTAAACCATAAATACCAGGTCTGCATATGCTTTTATTGAACAACAGCTGTACAACTACACATGGACACATTGACTTCAAGATTGTGGTTTAACAGAACAGGTATAGTCCTTCCATGGGTGAGGCATGCCCGTCACATTTGTTGCCATGAAACAAGCACCAATTTGGTGATACAAATGCAACCCATTAAATTAAGTGTTTGTTTTCTATGTTGTACTGTGGTAACTATTCACAATGCCACAGAATCACAGAATGGATGAAATAGGAGTGGACCTCTGGAGATCTTCTAGTCCAACCCTGGGCTCAAGCAGGGCCAGTGAGAGCAGATTCCACAGGACTGTGTCCTGTTGGGTTTCAAATATCTCCATGGATGGACACTCCACAACCTCTTGGGATAACCTCTACAGTCATCTTTCTGTCCCGTGCTTGCAGAGTGCAGCAAACAACAGGGTCTTGTTCTGTGTTTAGAGGACATGGTTCCACCCCGTTCTTCCTCACAAAGCCTGCAAACAGAGCATTTCTTCTCATTTCTCTTTTAACTAAAACTGTGTTCCCAGGGTAAAATGGTTTTCCACAAGTTCATTGCTGTAGCTGACATTTACGGAGCACTGCTTTGGCTTTGCTGTTTGTGTTGGGCAAATTAACTGGTCTATTTGAGATTTTGAAGTTCACCCTGATGATTTCTCTATCTTTTCTATTGATTATGCAAACTGGAACATTCTGTGTATGCGAAGAGATTGCAATGTAATTAAATACATGATTTATAATTGTATTTTAAGCTCTGATACAATTTAGGAGAAGCTGTGTCTTTTTGAGCCTTGGAGCTGTAAATTTGAGGCTCAGTTCTGCTAATACTTAAAGCTGTAACACTGATCAGAAAGAAATGAGAATAGAAATACTGGAGATGTTAATTATAACCATGCCTGGTTATCCCTGGCATTTATATCTCTTCATCAACACTGCTATCTTTCCTTTGAAGACCAAAATCCCCAAATCAAAGATGTTCTCATTCCCTGTGCAGGGCAAAGAAAAAATTGTAATGAAAGTGTATTTTAATGGTCATTTCAAGAAAAAAACTATCATTCAAAAGTAATATTACTCTTGTCCACTGAAAAGACTATTTAGCAAAGGGAGAACGATGCCAGTTTTCTAGCCAAGTGGGGCTCTAGGAGATAGATTATCTCTTTTATCCCAAAATGACTTACACGTAAGGCAGAGCCAGTATATTTGCAGCCATATAGCAGATACTTATCAAAACTAAGTATCTCCTTTGTTAGAAACAGTAGTATAATCTTATTCTAAATAACCAGCTCCAGTGGTCATAACATCTCACACATTTACTAACAGGTGACATTAGGATGGAGTAATTGAGAAAGGGATTGAGAAATTGAGTGCTGTGTTTTCACAGGAGGAACTTTAATGAGCTCCTAGAGGATCAAAGACTCTTTTGGAAGTTCAGGTACTTCCCATTGCTAAAGTTCAAACACTCAACAAAAGCTACTAGCATTTGGAACATTGTACTACAAGAGAAAGGAGTGTGTTCAATAATGATCCAACAAGGGAAATAAAAGTAAGCAGCAAATATCTCAAAATCTGGCTTTTTTTTAAATTCAGTTTTCAGTTAAGGCACCAGGTGTAAAGCCAAATAATCACGTTGAGTTTTAAATGAAATGTTAATTACAGAAATCCTCATTGAAGACACAGACCTAAGAAGCAGCCAGAAAATACTAATTAAATAAGGAGTGATGACTTGGTAGGGTAACTAGGTAAACTTTTAAAAGTTTTCTCAATGGTAAATATCAAATTCCTTTTTCTTTATATATTGCAGAAATATGGTCTTAGCTCCCAAATGGGCAGATACCTGCCTCACCAAAGAGACACTGAACAGCTGCTGAATGAACACAAGTATTACTTGATTGCTTAAAATCAAAATTAAAATTAAGAGCTATGAATCTTTATAAACAGAAAATGTTACTATGTCTCATTTACTCACCCTCTGGCTGAGGGAGGGAATGTGATGGAGCACAAGAGGGCTTGATTAACCCCATCTAATTTGCAGTGCCAATGAGAAAGGTTCCAGCAGAAAAGTTTGAAGGGCTGGCAGAAAACTTTGAGGGTCTTGATTTTATTCTGTTCCTAAGCTCTTTGTAGTGGAATAGGGTCACCATGCGATTGTTATGTCCCTTACATTGCCATGTGCACACACAGATGTTTGTATGAGTTGCTCCTAAAAAAACCTCTGTAGGCCAGGAAGAGAACTGGTTCTCTTGGAAGTGTAACTGCTTTCATGGAATGAATGGTCAAAAGGTGGAAAAAACCCCCCAGTATTTTATGAGTTCTAGAATAAATCCCTGCAATTCATTTCACCACTGAGTGTTTGACCAGAGAATGGTGCTAAGTGCGAGCTAATTAATTCATCAGGGAATGAGAACAAAGTAAATATACTTTGTGAAGGATCAGTTAGGGGTTGCAGTTTCTTTCTCTTTGTCCATTTTCCTCTCTTTCCCACTCTTTTGTGGCTTTTATTTCTCTGCAGAGCAAATAAGGCTGCATCGTAGCTCTTGAAATTGGTACATGCTTGGTGTTCCTGTCCACCCTGCTTTGGCAGGGGGGTTGGACTAGAAGATCTCTGAAGGTCCCTTCCAACCCCTACCATCCTGGGATTCTGTGAGTCTTCAGAGAATGATCCACTGCATCCTAAAACAGGAATCCAAGAACTACCTTTTTTTTTCTGCAACTTCTGTGTTACCACTGGATCCTGGATCAAATTATTTTAATAGATGGTTAAGCATGGGATGGTAAGTAAACTGAAATTAATCCCTCTTAAGTGATGGTGACTTGATTAGGGTAGAGTACTACAATTAATTGCTTGTAATTCAATGCAACTCACATGCATTCCAGTGAGAGAAGAGGACAGGATGGTTAAAAAAAAAAAGGCTTCTTACATTATCTAGTGTCTTCTCTCCTGCCTTGCTCCTTCCAGTTCATGCTTGGTCCTCGGTATCAATGCTACCTCTGCCACGGGAAGAAGTGCCCAAATAATTTCTGAATATTTTTGGTGACCTCTTTCTGTCAACACCTCTATAGAGAAAGCAGGAATCATTGGGAATTCAGCACAAGAACAGCATGGTGGCAATTACAGCTTTTCTTCAGGATGCTTAATATTCCTATTATCTCGTATGCATACATATTTAAATGCTACATGCTTCCTTTTACGAATAGACTGCTAGTGGTTTGAAGTACCCATAAAACTGCTGGAAAGTGACAGTGCCAATTAATCTGTTGACAGATTTGTTGTTTAAATATTAACAGAACGTTAAGCAAATGTTGGCTGCTGCACTGAGATCCCTCCAGAGTGCCTTCCTCTGAAGCACTGAGTGTTTCCAGACACTGAAAATGTCCCGGACAGTGCAGGGTGGGAAGGGTATAATAAATTTTTAGTCCCTTTTTCCCCACAGCTGATAAACACACCATAAATATCACCTACCCCTGTGAAAAGGAAAAGATTTGTAAAAGCCTTGTGGAGGTTGTAACCCCCTAACAGCAATAACCGATTGAGTTGTGAGCTTGTGGAGGGTATAGCAGGGGAGGACTTTGCCTCTGACTCCTCCACCTTGGCAGTAGAATGAGAAATTAAGGTGGGGTGCTGAACTTATCAACCTGCTCAGTTGGTGATGTGGGAAATTTTGGAAAAACTTTTGCAGAGGAAGGTAATTTGGATGCGAGATCAAGATGGGTTTGTGCTATATGACACAGGAGGGCTGTCCCATGGTGAATTTGGCTTTCTCAGTGCTCCTGGGTGCTAGGAGTTGGAAGAAGGAGGTTGGTGGAAGCCAGGGTGGCAGCCAGGTCTGGCTGAGTCTTGTCCATAAACAAAGACAAAATGAACATTCACTTATTGAGCAACCTGGTTTAGTAGGAGGTGTCCCTGCCCATGGCAGGGGGATTGGAACTTGGTGATCCAACCTAAACCATTCTATGATTCTTCGCTTCTGATTTTCCTGGCCAAATATGTGTACCTCAAAGAAGACCCGGAATGCACAGAGACTTACAGACTGTGTGAACTTGAGCATCAAATTGAGAGAGCATCAACATGACAGTAAATGTGCCGCCTCCTCTGCAGTTTCACTCTGCTACTTTTCCCATTTCCTTTTTCCATCAAGCATATTCGTGGTTCTGAACAGTTTCTTGTTGTCATTTGATCATTTTACCTCTTTTATTCCAATGGGTTTCATATCTCAGAACCCATCCATCACACTTCAATTTGGTCTTGTGGTGTTTCTGGAAGCCTCCCAATTTAATTTCTATTATTTTATGACATTACATAATAGTCTGAATATAATTTGTTGACTCTTTCTAGCTGCACATATTTTTTATTTAATGAAGGTTGTGATAAAGACTTCTTCAAAGATTTTAAAGTTCCTCACTGTAATCTTACTACCCCTCAGTTATAGTAATAACTTCTTATTGACTTTTGCTTTGCTACCGATTCACTCCTAAATGTTGGTCATTCATTTTAGCTGCACATAGCAGTTCTTTCTATCCAACTTTAACTGAATATGGAAGAAAAAGGGAAAATTATTACTTTTATACTAATTGAAAACAAAGACTCAGGAAAGCCAGGTTGGTAGCAAGAGGTCTGCCCTGGGATTTGAATTTTTCTGACTTTATAAGGGCTTAGGGACATGAGCTGTGAGCTCTCCCTGTCTGAAATGTTGTTTACAGGAATCAATGTGGACAAAAATTCAGTAGTGCTCCACAGTTCATTTCTTGTGCCTACTCCTCTTTTCTGAGTGATATTTGAGCTGCAGCAAAACATACTAATTTTTTTTTTTTTTCAGTAAGAGGCATAGAATAGCTATCACTCCAAAAGAAGAGGTGACTGAAGCTTGAAGTGAAGGCTTCAAGCATCAGAGATGGCTCACATCACAGTCAGGAGGGAACATTCAGGTCTCTTGGGTCCCTGTTGCTTCCACTGTGTAGACATTCCTCTTCATCTAAAAATTCTATTTGTTTTGCTTCCTTTAAAAATAAATTATTCTATCTGGGGGTTGATTTGAAATTAAATGAAAAGGGAGTAGATAGCTAGAGAGAAAGGGCTCACTAAACCAAGAAAATGTATAGGTTTCTGTGGAATAAAAGCCAATTTGCCTCAAAAAAAAATCTGTAATAAGATATTGATTACAGTTTTTCTTATAAGATTACTTTTGAGTCAAGGATAGCTTCAGTAAATAATACCAAAGATCAAAAATTCTCAAGCTGTAGTTTCACAGTAAAGGGTGATAATTACAGTCCGGATTAGTTTAAACAGATTTCTCTTAGAGAAATATAAACCATAGGGGTGACTTATGTTCTTCCCATGGCAGACAACATTTGCATATTAAAAAAAAAAAAAGGATGACGTAAAATCTCATATAATTTCCTTCTTTTTTTCATTTTCTTTGTGTGTTTACCCATATTTTTATTTTATTATTTCCATTTGGTTTTGCTGTGCTCTGATTTTCTGCTGCAAAGAGAAGCATTGTAACAGTGACAGCTCTGACAGGCCATGCTCAAACAAAATGTGGGTCCTTTGATGTCAAGGTGGGGGTTCCTGATGCCTCTGATTTTGAGTCACGTCCTTTCAGTCTGTAGGGGAGCACGCAAAGCTGATAAAGTGACTGTGGGAACAAAATGCAAGGTAAAATCAAAACCAGTATTTTCTCTATTAATGCATATGTATGGTTGGCAGGGTCCCATTTTTTCCGTGAGAACTGTGCCTGGTTGACTGTAAATGATTATTACATGCTCCATAGACAGCTGTCTCATGCCATTTGAGATGCTTTTGAGTATCTCTCTTGTCCTCCAGGTGCTTCTGCAGAAGGATTTGCATCATCAGTAGGTTTTCTGCCCGTAGCTGTCAGTCCTGTGCAGATGTCTCGCATACCAAAGTGTCTCGGATGGCAGTAGCTGGTTACGTTTAGGCAATTGAATTGCACCCCGTGACAAAACCTGCAGATAAGGGAAATTGTACAAGTTAATCACAAAGGGACGAGTGAGGACAGAGGTAGTGCTTACTGGAGGTCACGCCTAGCACATCCAGGATGCTTCTACTTCAGTAACACAGTGCAGAGGCAATTTGCAGGCTGGTACAGCTCCAGGTATATCAGATAAGCATGTACGTGGTGAATATAGTGCATTAGAAGATAGGAACCAACTAGGAAATGCAAAATAATGACTCATAAAGGGGTATGCTCTCCTACAGGAGAGATGGGAAGGGACTCCTTCCCATCAGGGAGTGTAGTGACAGGACAAGGGGCAATGGTTTTAAACTGAAAGAGGGGAGATCTAGATTAGATACTAGAAAGAAATTTACTGTGAGGGTGGTGAGACACTGGAACAGGTTGCCCAGAGAAGCTGTGGCTGCCCCATCCCTGGAGGGGTTCAAGGCCAGGCTGGCTGGGGCTTTGAGCAACCTGGTCTGGGGGGAGGTGTCCCTGCCCATGGCAGGGGGTTTGGAACTCGATGATCTTTAAGGACCCTTCCAACTCCAACCATTCTATGATTCTATGCCATGTTTAAAGGGAGCTGTGGTCTTTGGACTGCTGGGTGATGATACACAGCCGTCTGCTGTCTAAGCAGCAATGCACCGTATTTCTACTCACCCGAGTAATGAACTCACAAATTTCAAGTCTATTACTGAGATACTTTTATGACCCTGGAAAGGAGGAAAAGCAAACAATAAGAACAGAGAAGCAACAGTAGCTGCATAGGGAAAAAGTCCCTATCACCCTCACCACTGGTGTGGAGGACTCAGCTCCCTACCCTGTCATCCTATCTGGGTGAAGATAATAAGTGCAATTAGTAGTGTTGTTGCACAAATAGCACTGCCAGGGATATACACAGAGATGGGTTATGAAGGTTAATGTACCCGCTTACTAACTTCCATGAGCTAGGTACTTTTTCTCAGATGAAAAAGTACTTTTTCTTTCAGATGAAAGTATCCGTGTAGACTGGCTTGCTATATATTGCAGAGTTTATAACCATGCAAATATATATTGAATGCAGTGGGGTTTCCTCTGCAAGAAAGCTCTGGAGCTCAGAGTCTGCACTTGGTTTTGAGAGTTGGGATTTGAGAGTCTTGCTGCACTTAACTGAGAAGGTACCCCTCATCTTTGGGCTATTGGCAATAAGGAACTTGGAAAGTGTTAACAAGCATTGAAGTTCTTGTTTTGACCTTAATAAACTTTTTTTTTTTATCATGGAATCACAGAACATGTTGAGTTGGAAGAGACCCTAAGGATAATCAAGTC
Source organism: Calidris pugnax (assembly GCF_001431845.1). NCBI lineage: Eukaryota > Metazoa > Chordata > Aves > Charadriiformes > Scolopacidae > Calidris > Calidris pugnax. The sequence goes on from NW_015094509.1 coordinate 27,969,330, forward strand.
CAACTCATTGCTCCTTGCAGGACATTTTTCTACATTTAATAGAGTTGTTTTTTACTTCTCCTCTGAGATCTTTTCCTATGCCACCTGTACAGAATTCTCCCTATTTGAAAGGATAACTTGGCCACCATTTTCTGTACCTTCTGTGGAAAAAGTTTTGTATCACGTATTAATAGCCTCATCCAGAAGGAGTATCACAAAAAGCAGGGCTGTTGCTCCAGAAAAGGAAAAGAAAAATCAGGGTCAGGATTATTTTGGTGCATTTTTTCTTTTTTAAATTTTCCAAGGCATTGCTCTTGAGCAGAGCCTTCCTCTTCCATTAAGCATGTCTTGCTTCCTCCTTCTACAGAGATACTAGAGCCAGTCACATGAGCGTTACTGTGAAATATGGTTTTGAAATATCATTTTCTAGCCCTGGAAATCTCCCATGGTTTTTTCTCTGTGTGTATTTCCTTTTTTTTGGTGTTTTTTTTAGTGCCAAGAGCAACTAACAAATACAAGGCAAGAGTAATGAACTGTGTCTTTTGCTAAAAGGGAGTTGGGATATGGGCCTTGGCTTTTGCCAAGGCAATAGATCTCAACATGCTTTGTACAGTCACTCCTGATAGTGGCATCCTATGGCTGAACAATATCATGGCTGGAAACCAAGGCCACTGGGAGCAAACAGACTCCTTAGAACAGAAAGTTTTGGATTAATTAGAAGCTCTATAATAAGTCAAGCAACTAAAACAGGTGAATGTTTATCCAGAGCAAACACCTGAAAAAGCAGTGTGTGATATTACTTGTAGCTAATCATTGAACAACAGCAAATATAGATGGTGATTTCCCTTCAGGAAAACAGAACAGACAGTGCAAATAGCCTTTTAAAGCCAAAGCTACAGATAAATGTCAAGCAGGAAGCAGCTGGTTTAAGAACAGAACTTAGTTAATGTGAAGTCCTGAGAACATGAAGAAAAAACCCAAAGATATTCATTCTCACTTTATCATGCGGCAACAGGAACATCTTAACCAAAGTCCTCTGCGAGGTTTTGGGAGGTCAGCAGGTGGTTGGACTAGACAATCTCCAGAGGACCCTTGCTAGCCTCAGACTAACTTTGTCTTACTATGAAGTTCTTTTATCTAACAACATCCACTCCTCCTCCTTCATCTTTTTAATGAGGATGCTAATCCCTCATTTCCTAGAGGAATGTCATGATGGGGAGGTAAGAGGGCTCCCCAAAGGTTGGATGTATGTAGGGATGCTGACTATGAATGTGATTTTCCTGCACATCAGCAATACTCACTGGGCTTGTTTTTGCTCTCACTTTCACGGGTATAATAACACTGGACTCTTTTTGTCAAAGCCAGCTGTCCTGTTCTACTGTGAGCTAAGTCACAGTGACATTTATTAAATTCTCTCTACTTTCAACTTGCTGCAATGGGGAGATTCCCAGCTTCATCACCAGAACTGTTGGATCCCTCCTTTGTAACAACCCCAATTTAATGCTTGATATGTTGTTCAAAGAGCCTTATAAGCATGGGATTGTTAATTTAAAATGTGTTTTGATAGCAAAGACTGAGTTTACTGAGCACTGACTAGCAATAAGAATAGCATAAAGATCGTGATCATCATAATACTATACATTAGCTCATCAGGATTAATGTTATTATGACAAAAACTGGACAAATTAATGGGAATTAGACTGCTGTGGTTTGAAATTATTATCTTTATTTTTGGGCTGAGTGAAATCTCTGCACATAGTATAAGGCACCTGACAATAAATATACCAGCCTCGAATAAGTCAACTGCTATGCTCTTGAGAGTGATCTTGTGCGGGTCGGAGATGAAGTAGATGAACATGGGATTCTCTGCTTGCTTGCATTTATTTTCTCAGATTTTGCAGAGTTGTCATAATGCTATAACATGCCATCTGTTTTTTGTTAGTTTGTTTTTGTTTGCCTGTCTCTGGAGGAAGCATGAACTGTCTTTGTTCAGCAATGTCCAAACATCTCATGACAGTCTTCCTCCTTCCCTTCTTGCGAGTGGAAGACACAGCAGTGCAAAGGCTAACTGACCCTGGCTGGTTTGGAATTTATATCAGTGACAGATTCACACAGCAGACAGCCAGAGGGAATGATTCAAATTACTTCATTTGATTTCCCAGAGGTTTTCTTGAAATTCTTAATCGTTTGAACAATACCTTAATATTTAAGGAAAGCACTTCCCTCTTGCCCAATAATGGAGACTCCACTGTAACTTTAGTAAGTTTTGGAAAATTCACTTTAGAATATCTTCTTCACTCAGCAAAGTAACGTGTCTCCCAGAATGTCTGCAACAGCACAGAGGGGTGCATATGAGGCTTGGATAGCTCACTTTGAGTCAAATAGTAAATTCCCCCACATACCTTTCAGATGAATTCTTTTGCTAGATAGAAGGGTGTGAAAAGGGTTTTTGATAACAGCAATAAGTACCTGTAAAATGTAAAACGTTCAATTTCAGAAAAAGCTGAAGGCTTTTTTTAGCATTTTTTAAATAAACATTGTCCTGCTTTTTTTTTCCTTTTTTTTTTTTTTAATAACAACAAGTCTTGTTTAAAAGCTGAAAGATTAAATAACTAATGTCCTCTCAAGCCTTCACTGGTTAAAGCTGCAGAATACCCTCCTCATAATAACTCTCAGCCATTTGAAGAGGGTCCATCCCTGCTATGTGTTTCTGGTGTCTAACTGCAGGATTTTTTTATTCTTTTAAAAAACCACTCCTTGGTTTATTAAAAGATTTCTCCCTTATTCCTGCACATTGGGAATACTGAGATGATATGAGTCTTTCCGTTTCTTCAGTGTTTGTGGTCTGATAATTCTGCTGTTTGTTCTTGTGGTATCCACAGTTTCTTGGTGGTGGTATATCATAGATTCGTAGAATGGTTTAGGTTGGAAGGGACCTTAAAGATCATTGAGTTCCAACCCCCCTGCCATGGGCAGGGACACCTCCCACCAGACCAGGTTGCTCCAAGCCCCATCCAGCCTGGCCTTGAACCCCTCCAGGGATGGGGCAGCCACAGCTTCTCTGGGCAACCTGTTTCAGTGTCTCACCACCCTCAGAGTGGTAGTACCAAATAGATATATTTATTTTCACCGCCAGTTGAAAGAAAATACTTGCTGCCCATTGTGACTCGGTCCTCTTGATTCTAATAACATAAGGAGCAATGTGAAATATTTGTTTTACCAGGAGTTTGGGGAGTTGATATTGGCTAACAATTTTTCATCTCATTAAGATTTTCCAGTAGCAGCTGGTAAATACCACAAATGTAAAGCGATGACAGGGTGTGCAAACCAAAAAGCAGCGCAAACAAAAGAGGCTAATAGTCTTTCCATGGTGGGACTGCGTTTTGCATAGGAGTATTGGCACAGTGTCAGCAACCAGCACAAAGAGCTGTGCAGCCACAGCAGAGCATGTCCCAGTCCCCGGCAATAACCCGACGGTCCTCCAAACTCGTTTCTGCACATTAGGCTCACTGCTCTCTGTCACAAACACATGAATAATGCATTGGTTAAGCAACGAAGTTGGCAAGTTGAGACTCATCAGGATTGGATTTCTTTCTTTTCACCTTCCCAGGGATCAGAAGCATCATATAAAGCTTCGTGGGAGATATGGATAGCAGAAATGGTGGGCAGAAATGATTTGCTCTTCACAAGTTTCTACTCCCCCCCTGCCCCAGACGTAGTGTAGAAGATCCCAGGGACATAATAAGCCACCCAAGGAATTGGAGTATCCAGGGGAACATGGATACTCCATGGTTCCCTGGATGGGAACTCTTCTAAGAAAGACCTTTACCTGTTTGCTTCTTAATCAAAACTAACCTCTATAAAATTAGCATGTTCTGAATACTTATTCGTGTTTTTCCCTTCCTATGTCTTCCAGACAATCAGAGAACACAGAGCTGGAGGGGAGTGAAAAAAATGCACAGGATCAACTATTCTGTACTATTCCATGCTTGATGTTTGGATTGTTTTTGAGAACAAAGGTTTTGGACACGCATGGAGAATGTCCCACCCCTGTGGTTATCTAATTCAGATTTCCTTTATGTTCCTATTAGAAAGGTGTCTTTTGAGTTTCTTTGGTTTTGGTTTTGTTTATTTTTTCCCCAATGTCAAGCCCAAATTCCCCTATTTCAGTTCAAAATCATGGTTTTCACCTCTGTCCCAGTGTAGCGTATTCTATCTCTCCTTCATTTTTCCTTCTCTGGCAAAGACAAACAGTTCCTGTTTTCCTCCCCCACGTGCCATGTTTCCTAAAGCACTGATCACTATCAGGTAGTTGACTCTCATCATCTGCATCCATTTCTGGAAGAACTGAATTGCTTGCTTGGCTCCTTTACTGTTTGCCCCTGGTACACAGGTAATAGATGCCACTATGCAGATGGGACCATTTAAGTGCTGAAATACAGAGCTGAATCCCACCCTTGGACAACAAATGTCTTTAAAATTCACAGATAGAATATTCTTCTAGATGCATCAGTTGCTGAAAAATGTCAAAGTCTTTTGAAAAGTGAGGATTTGGACAAAATTTCATTTTTAAAGCATGAAAAATTGAACATCCTAGGAATAATGCAACAGCTTGGTTTCTCATTTCAGAAAACCTTCAACGTTGCTATTCCTGACTTAATTGTCTCAACCAGTCCCGCATGACTCCTCTTGTTAGCTGGTGGCTTTAGTAGAGTTCTGACATACAATCATTTCCTGAACAGCCTGAGCCCTACGTTTAGGTTCTTGACCTAAATGTGGTCTCCTAACTATATTGCATGAACTAGGATTAATCTTCCAAATAGACCGTCCATACAGATTTCTGATAAATAGGTATTGCTTGGTTCCACAATTACCAGTTAGGAAGCTTGGGACAAATGGTCACCAAGAGTTCAAATTGCCAGCAATAACCAGCCTAACCTCTAATTACCAGTACAGTTAGAATGACAATTGCCTATTTAGAATACCAATGTATGTTCATTTGATTTTATATTTTAATTTAAGAAGCATAACCAAAACCTAATTTTAAAAAGAGTGTTTTCCTATATATATAGGTTGAATTTCAGTAATGAAATGAGCCAGAAATATTCCAATGCATCAAAGCAAAATGGAATGCCTTGATTGAGTTGAAACAATTAAGGAATGTTTCAAGCAATTAAATTTTGTGAGAAATGTCAAAAATTGGCTTTGTTTCATTTCAGTATAACAAATCTATTCCGAAGATGTCATAATTTCCACAGAATGGAAATCTCAAGTTTCTATGAGCTTCACAGTTATTGTGATTGGGTTTTTAAACTCCTGTGAAAATGACTTCACATATTTATTCCAACACAGTAACTGTGAAATAAATGTATTTCTTTCAACTTGTGATTAGTTTGGCTTGTGTTTGAACTTGTCTAGTGGTTATTTCCCTTTCTGCCCCGTTCTTTTTAATTATATTTATTACTGTTTTATAAATTAGTCTTTGAGCTCAGAGCACCTGCTCTCCTTGGGGATGTACAGACAGCTCGTAAGTCCACTCTGACACCAAATGGAGACTCAAGCAGATCTGGCCTTTACACAGCCACCAGCATAGAAAGATGATGTGATTCAGGCAATGAGGTAGGACTGGACAAGCCTTGGGATGCAGGTACTCATCCTGACTTGTCCATCTGTCCCATTTGGGACAAAACAGTGTCCCTTTTAATCACTCTAGGCCTGTGGTTTCCCAGCACCTCTCTGCTCTTTGGTTGTAAATCCAAAATGAAGAGACTGTTTCTCTTGCAAAAAAATCTACAGCTCCTACCACTATCATTTTTTTCAATCTGAATCTGATACAGAAAATGAATTTTCTTTTGCCTTTAGATTAAGTCTGATGAATTTATGGTATATTATGGAAATCTCATAACTCTATTATATTATTGAGTTGGCATTTAACAAACAAAAGCAAAATGTGAATCTCCTGCTTATTGTTAATCCCTTTCTTCTCCTGTGAATAACAAGTTCTTTACACAAGGACAAAGAAATTTTTACAACTGAGGGTTAATCATAGAAGGCAATAAGAAAACAATCACTACTGGTTTTTCAATAAACTAGCTCCTGGTTAGGAGCAAAATTCAGTTCAGGGTATGCTGGAAAGAAATTCCCCATGTCCCTTTATGTCAAAGAGAGCAGGGCAGAACTGTCTTCTGCAGAAAACATAATAAAGTTGATGTTTGGATAGACATTTGTAGTTACTTCTAAATTAATGGGAAGACCTTAAGGAAATCCTGGTAAAAGTTGTACACAACTATTTTGCAGGAGCAAAGAGTAGGATGTTTTGTGGGGAATTTGTTCCAAAATAGGTAATTGAGATAAAGAAATATCCTTGAACTGAAACTGATTCTAGCCTCTTGTTCTCTAGAAATGTATTTAAGCATATGCTTTGCTCTGAGCATGCGAACATTGCCACTGGAGTCACTGAAAATGACCCTAAAGCTAAGCCAAACCACGCTGAATTGAGTTTCCTCTGTTTTAAAGGCATGGTTACTAAGCAGTTAACAGTGCTATTGCTGTAGCTTCTCTTTTGCTAAGATAGACTAATAAACATGACATTTTTAATGTATAATTTGCATAATGCTTCTGTTAATTTGTTATTTTCATTATGGCAACAGAATGAAAACGACATATTATGCTCATAAAAAATATAGAGCAATGCTAATCCCTGTAGTCATTATACTGTTAACTGAATTGCATCTTTTGCATGGTCATTATTATTATTTATAAAGCCCCTTGATAAGGGCTCGGTGCAATGCAATGGGAAAGTTTCCTGATTTATCAAGGAAAGAATAAATACTAAAATGAAGGAGAAAGTCAAGAGGGAGGGGAACTGGGAGCCAAAGCACAAGCTGAAGAACATGTTTCAATGCAGAGCAACAAATGGGCTTGTCTAGAAGCCAGATTTTTTGTAACAGCCGTTTGCTCTCTAGAAGTGACATCTAGTAAATTTAACCCCATTGTTAACCCCAGGTGCCTCACATACATATGGGAAAGGATAAACCATTGCCCCATGACATCCCAGTGCAAAAAAATTACACAGCCTGAGTATCACAGGGAGAAAGGAACAATTTTAATGTACAGAGAGCCGTGGAGGAAACTGGTCTAATGTTTGTGGTGTGATCCTAGAAGGAGCCACATTCGGTTCTCTGCTCTCTAGAAATTTCTTGCCTGGCCTTAGAAAAGTCATGTTGTGTCCCTGCTTTCCAGCTATGGCACACACAGCTTGCATGTTGCAAAGGGAGAGCATAAAAAAGTCTAACAGACAACCTAAGGAATAACATTCCTGGGTAGAAAATTCATGGTTTCACCCAGGTTTGTATTATGAAGGTCAGTGACTGTTTTATTTTACCTGTATTGGTGTTTTCAAATGTGGATATCTGGCACCATGAGCTGTGCCCTAAGTTCTTCCATAGCTCTGGATAGGGCTGCTAGAAAGGAGACAGAATTAATGGAAGACTCATACCTTCTCAGTGGCATCTAGAGGCTGAACAAGATACCCCAAGGCATCTCAAGGTCTCCGTGTAGGCAGCTTGAACCCATCTCCTGGCTCTGCTGAGAGTATTGACAAGATCTTCAGGAGCTATAAGGGGTGTCTGAATGCCCTGTGCATGTTGCAACACCAATATACTGATGCCTTTAACACCTTGGGTGTTATAATCTCAAATTGTTGCTGCAATTCAGTTACTTAAATGGAGGAATTGAGTGGCATTTTAGAAACCTCAGCAGGTCTGAAACTGTTGTCCAGGGTCGACTGATACAACACACGACGTACAGGAGCACCATGGTATTTTGGCCCAGGAGCTTTCAGCTAGAAGGGTTATGTTAGTGTCGTCTCAAATGGCACTAGGTGCTGGAGGATAACAGTGCTACCGTGCAAAAGTTGAAAGAAGGGAAGGAATAATCTGATCTCTGTATTCCTCATGAATAGGTCATGAAATAAGAAGTGTTGCTGAAACTGAGAAAGAAAATTCTGACAGTAAGTGTTGAGAAATGCTGGAATAAAATGCCAGGGACTGTATAAGCGGGATGGGTAAACATCTGGAAAGAATGACCTAGGGACAGGGAATTATGCTACTACATGATTTCTTGATGTCCTGCCAGCCCTAATTTTTGATAATTCAGTGCTAAATTATCACTAACAATGCCTAGACAGACAGAGAGAGAAGGCTACAAGTGACCCTCTTCTTCCCACCTCCCTTTCTACCCTCTCATGTTCCTCGGTGCCAAACTTTCACCATTTTAAGTTCTTCTGTTTGCTGTTCTTTAATCCTCGTCACTCTTTCTCCTTCTCTCTCTTCCTTTATAATTCATCCATCACCACTGTATCTGTCTAAATGTCCCTCATCTATAAACATCATGCATGATTGCATATTCCTTATAACCTCCTCTGGCTGCTCCCCGCCCCGCACAGACTCACACAGTGCCTACTGAATAGTACCATTAGTTACTGAATATTCACAGCAGTGCTGCTGTTTGAGGTAACACTTTTATTTTCTTCTGCACAGCATCCCTGGCTGACTTACAGCCCTTTCTCAGAGGGAAAGCAAAATTGTGCCATTCTCTCATCTCATTCTCAAATGTGAAATAGGTAAGTATTATAGGAAGCTGTTTCCTTATTGCTTTTTTGTTTCTGTCCCTTTAGCCTCCTCCGCAGCTGCCAGATGATGTAAGACCGTGACAGGCAAGTCAAGATAAATCTTGCTGCAGGGATGTGACATGCAGCCACCTGCTGCCAGGGACTATCACACTTTCTGGATGGGAGGAAGAAGAGCGATGCAAATATTCGAACTTTGGTCATTAAGCTCACAGCCTCACTTATTTGACTGAAGTGCCCACAAAGGTGTGGTGACACCATAAACCTGGCTTGGGTTGCTGTATGTGTGGCCTCATGGTGCTGGTCAGCTGAGGAACAGCAGCATCTAGTAGTGAGGAAGAGTGTATTTCTGGGTGTCATCTATGCTTTTAACCTGACAAGGTCAGGGCATAGGCTGTTTTCTGCTGGCTTCACCAGCAGATAATGACCCTTTGGATTTTTCACATGGTGATGACCTTGAAGGTAGTAACGCCATAAATGACTTCAGCAAAAATGTGTCAGAAAGCGGGGGAGATTTGAGATAATTGTCTGGGGAGAGAGAGATAGCAGGAAGGACTCTTTTGGTGTCCTGTAATAGGAAATGTCTGCTTTATATGTCTGAGTTTGTCATGTTGATTGAAAAGAGGCTGCCAGATGGGCTGTCTGGAAAAAGGAGAGCCAGCTCTTTCCTTTGAACTGCTACTGAACCCAATCTTGGCAAAAAGCAGTTGAACACATGGTGCAACAGGTTAAGAAATATCAGCACAGAATTGAAGACCTGCAGACATCCAGACCTCAGAGACACCAAGAGGTAACCAGGAGGCTGGGACAGATCTCAGGGAGGACAAGAACTTGCTAAAGGGGAGAAATGAGTGGGTAGAGTTTGATGCTGCTCAAAAATTCACTGAGTTAATTAAAGGGCATGCAAGGACACAGCGGGTAAATGTGCTGTATAGAAACATTTTAATAGATTTTCTGTTTGACAAAGATATAATGCTTTTTAATAACAGTTGTGTCACTAGCCAGAGTAAAACCCTATTAGCACGGAGGTAGCTGGGCAATGTGTGGACATGTGCAAGGAATTGAGTTACCTCAGCCTAACAAGTTATTTCTCGTTAGCTGAGCACTTTTAATGACTGAATGCATGAGCCTTACCTGCTGTGAGTGCAGACTGAAAAGTTTTGACTGAAACAGCTACTGAATGTTTCCTTTGGCACTTAGAGTTGGGCAGGAGAAGTATCTTTTCATTTGATGGCTTAGGCCTAGAAGATCCTGTTGTCTGTCAGGATCCCCAGGTCATTCTCCACAGAGCTGGTTTCCAGAGGTTGGCCCCCAGCCTGTACTGGTGCATGGGGTTATTCCTCCCCAGGTGCAAAAAATTCCCTAGTTTTCTGTTGATCCACTTCCTCCACACTGTTGAGGTCTCTTTGAGTGGTAGCTCAGCCATCTGGTATAACAACCACTCCTCCCCATTCTGTAGCATCTGCAAACTTGCTGTGGGTCCACTCTGCCCCACCATCTGTGTCATTAATGAAGATGTTAAAGTGTGCTGTCCCCAGTATTGATCCCTGGCATACAATGTTGTTGATTGGCCTCCAGCTGGATTTCATGCCACTGATCATCACAACCCTTTGTACTCAACAGTTTGGTTGTTTTCAGCCCAATTCAGCGTCCACTTATGTAGTCCATGCTTCAACATTTTGTCTATGAAGATTTTATGAGAGACAACATAAAAAGCCTTACTAGTTTATTTACGGTCATTTTTATCATCCTAACATAGACTAAAACAACCCATTTTGATAGTTCCCAAATAGTGCATCTGCAGAGAAGAGGAACTTGCCTTGCATACACAGTGCCAATATAATTACATTTGGATAGGTGCCATGACCACTGTGAATCATGGGACTGGTTGTATCAGTCTACAAATGCTAATACATCCACAGCTGCCGTGGTTCTTTTGCTGGTCCTGTGTTGATATGATTAAAATCCACTCTTTTTAGACATGTCCACACAGAAAAGTGCCTGAACTAGCCCTCATGAAGGAAGTTGAGGTTCCTGAACAAGTCTTTGCATGGCACTGCCCAGCCTGGTCGCAGTGAACATGATGCTGACATCTTTTACTCCTGCCACCAGCACAGGAATTGGCCAGAATGATAGCATGCTGTCTGTATGATAACATGTTGGTAAATGCATCAGGAAATCATAGAATTATAGATCTTAGAATGGATCTTAGAATTATTCTAGTTTAGACTGGAAGGAACCTTTCAGATCATCAAGTCCAACCATCAACCTGACGCTGACAAAACCACCAATAAACTATGTCACTAAGCACCAGGTCTACCTGTCTTTTAAATACCTCCAGAGCTGATGATGATTCTATCACTTCCCTGGGCAGCCTGTTCCAATGCTTGATAATTCTTTCAGTGTGGAATTTTTTCCAAATATCTAACCTAAATCTCTTCTGGTGCAACAGTAAAATGCTGTGCTCCTATTGATATTCCAGTAAAGCCCTTATGCAAGGAGGAGGCACTCGTATATTGACAGTATAACATCTTCCTCCTCCTTAGGGCCGGTTTAGTATAATTATTTTGAGAATAAAAAATAATACAGTTTCCAAATTAGTTATTCAAGAGGAATTGAGGAAGAGGGGACAAGACAGGCTCAGTGCATAACTGGGAAAGTGCAGAAGACATTTGAAGTTGATTAAAAAATCAAGCTCCAAAGCAATTCTGCAAAGGAAAAATACTGGCTTAACCGTGTCGTGTAACCCACAACCACCTCCCCTCTGAGTAACTCTGTCTATATACTCTCCCTTAATTGGTTTAAATGGCCTTTGCTCCTTTATTTTCTAAGCTGAGGTTCGTGTCTTGCAAGAGCTGGTAGTGTTTCTTTTGCTCATTACATTAACTACTCAGTTGGAAGAATTAATTAGTTGATTACGATAAAGTCTAATTACTGTTTGCAGTTGGATTAATTAACCAAATTCCCAGAGATCTGTTCTACTCCCTAGCTGTTCCAGTGTAAGCAAGAAGATGCATCCAAAGGGGTAATGACTTGGTAAACTACTTAATAAGCAGCATCTGCAATAGACACCTTTCCAAAACTCAAACATTGGAATTCAGCCCTTGGACTTACTTTGAAAGCTTGACATTGAGTAGGACAAAAGGGAGGACGGAAGAAAATATTCACATAATGAAGGTGCATAATTGACGTGAAAGACTCTGTGGTTGAGACCCAGTTTCCATGTGTGAAAGAAGAGCTGGTCTGAAATAAAAATGGGCGGCATTGTGCAAAAAAAACCAACAAAAAAGTGAAACAGAAAACAGCGTGGTCTCATTGTCACCTGTTGGGCTGGCACAAAGAAACTGTATAGGTCTGACGTGAACAGAAAGACAGGCTCTGTAGTGGTCCAGAGTAAGCTTCATCAAAGATGTGTCCACAGCTTCATCAGACACTATCAGGCATGTCATTGTCAGTCCATCTTCATTGCTGGCATGTTGTAATGGGAACCTTGGTGGCTGAGATGGGAATATGTGTTGTTTTCTGATAGCCCACCATGATAGCCTCCAGTAAAAGAATGCTACTGGTGCTAGCACAGTTTTTATCCTCTTTTTTATCCTATATGGTACAGGTTTAGGTGTGACTCCTGCCTGTTTTCAGATGTTTCCAATGTACACTTCTTCAACCAGCTCATCTCTTTTGACTCTGTGAGGACAAGCAAAAACCTCTAGATGGAAATTCATCCGAATTAGGTCAGGTATGTACCTCAGGATGGGGTGACTCGCACTCCAGAGAGAGCTATCACTCTGCATTGACTACAAGGGGAGCCCAGACAACAAGCTGATGTATAGGCATCTCTAATTTAATCTGTCCCACCATGATGACTGATGAGTTCAGTGTTCTGTAATAGCACAATATAAGCATAAACATATTTGTAGGGCAAATTATTTTGATTGTGAAAGGACTAATGCCGTGTTCACGTGCCTATGTGGATTTGCATTGTGTGAACAAGATATGTAATAAATTGTTTAACAACTTATAAGAGATACTAGAGCATGCCAGGCTGGATGGGGCTTTGAGCAACGTGGTCTATTGGGAGGTGTCCCTACCCATGGCAGGGAGTAGGAAGTAGATGATCTTTAAGGTCCCTTGTAACTCTAACCATTCTACCATTCTATGATATAAATTTCTCCCATACCATAAATGAACCAGTGCAAGTAAATGTTTTTAAGTTGAGTTTACTTTGGACTGAGGGGTAGGAAGTGGTGCCCTTAGTTGGGTTTCCAGTTTGTAGCAGTGTCTAAAAGAATTGCAGGAATATGGTCCTTCTAAACTTCTTATAATCACAAATTGTCTCACCCTAGTGAGCTGGAAATGCTTGTATGATGCTTTGCAGGGCGGTTCTTCATGTGGTTGGCCAGCAGAAGCAATGTGAAAGTCTAATCGTGATGGCAGTAAGCATGCTCTGTTGCCAGGTGGTATAGCCTGAAAGGTGAAGACCTTCTCCACAAGTCTAAGTGCGTGTATTGGGTGCACCTTGGCATCCAGCAAAGTCAGACGCCAGAAGAAGTGTTTTGTGATGTTGCCAAAACTGTTCCATTCAAAACATTAATTGTACATCATGACAAAACCAAGTTCTGTTGAGAATGGGATAGCTGAATGCTTTTTTTCACTGTGAAGTTCTTTTTCCACCATCAACCCCAATAATTTCAGCTCAGCAGTACAAAAACTCAAGGATCTCCCACAGCTGCTCTTCACATGCTACTGTCTGGCAAGCTGGCTTCCTTTCTGATTGATTTTCTTTATTGTCCAATTGCAGTCTGCAAGTAAACCTTCCAGCATCGCACTGTGGAGAGAAATGTTGTGAATTGGATAATACTATAGATTATAGGATGCACAGTAAAGTAAATGGGCAACAGAGACAACATCTGGAAGTAAACATGAGGAATTTCATTGTGTTAGGTGAAGGCTGTGAGTCACCACACAGCTGCATAGAATATGCAGGGAAGAAGCAACCATTTTGGGGGAAGCTGGATGCAAATATATGCCAGAAAATAAGAGAACATGAGAGAAACAACTGTAGAATGGCGCTTTGTGAGGTTAATCTAAATCCAATATAAATCTAATCTAAACCCAATATAAATTCTTAATTAAAAGGGCCTTTTACAGATATGGGATCTGAGACTCAGAGAGGTCATGGTTTAGTCCAAAGTAACACTGAGTCAGTAGCTGAACTGAGAGTGTCTAGAAGTGAAAGTATGGTCCTAATGAAAAAAATAATAATTTTCTAGACTTCAGTGGAACTAAGATTTTTTCCAGATACCTTTTCTAGCTTCCACTCCTATGTCCTGTTTGTCAAACCTTTCTTAAATTGCTCCATCTAGAAAATTCCTACAGGGATTATTGGCATAATTTATCATTCAGATGAAGAAGGTTGCTTAAATGGAGGAGATAGATGGTTAACATTTGAAATAACTGGTGGTAACAAAAGCTTCATGCAAAGAATCATCTATCCAACTGAATCCAAACAACTTGTAGAGCTTCTGCACCACCAAACTCAAAGCTGACCCCTGTATGAAGCTTTAAACTCAACACATATTGCTCTTCTGATTTGGATATATCATTTGTTCAATTTAATGAACTTGCTTTTATGCCATGCTTTATGAGTTAAAGATGAAGTTTTCCAAAGGAAATTCAAAGCATTTTTAATATTTATTATTAATAAATATACAATAGTTCCCCAAACTATACTATGTTTCATGTGTATAGAAAATACGGCATTTAATAAAAATCATTATAATGAATGTCACGCTGTAATTTGGAAACAAAAGCCCAGATTCTGATATCAGCTGGAAAACCTTCCATTGCTTGATAACTTTATTTAGCCTGCATTTGGTTAAATACATTGAAAATCTTAGATGTAGCTCTTCAAGGACTGGAGTCACAAACATCATAGACAGCTTAGATACAGAGAGCTGCTGTTTGTTGAGAAGCAAGAGTGGACACACTGGGAACAAGGCTGGCAATGAGGTGAGGTGGGACAGTGTCCTCATCAACAAGGTCTCAGTCCCACAGCAGCTGAGCAAGAGCAGATCTGGGAGCAGTACCCAGGGTCAGCCAAGTGTGCAGTGACCTCCAGGCAAGTCCATAGAAATGAGGCAGCTCCAAGACCATGTCAAAAATTCAAGTTCAGTGAGTTGGGTCATGTTCAGCACAGTATAGGCAGGGACCAAGAGCAAGCAGATGAGCTTCAATGCATCTCCCAAGCAAAGGGGTGCTGCTCCCGTGGAGGCATCTCATACCTCTTTCTCACAGCAGCATGATCCAAGGATACAGAGCGATGCATATCAGAGGTGGCCTCAAATGCAAGCAGTGAAATCTTGGGTGGAGGACAGCAGGTTTCAGAGCCTGTTGGTGCACTTGGGATTAACACTCAGCAGACACTTTTAGTGAGGTGAGATGAACAGAGCACTTTCTGAGACTTACAATATAGGTAGGGCATGGGCTACAGGATAAGGATGCAAATGAAAGTCCCTACCTTGGTTTAGGCAGCAGAAGAGACCCGAGAGGGGATTCATGCCACCTGAACACCATAATTTAAATGCCAAGTTCTTTTTCCAAGCTGGGAGACCAAGCTACGTTGCTAGTGAAAGAAAAGAGGAGTGATTCTTCCCATCCCAAGAAAGGTTGAAGATATTATGTATTTAATGTGCCCTTCCTTTCTCTGTAGCAGGAGACATTCTGATTATTCAGGACATCTTAAGTCTGGTTGGAATAAGTTATGTGACTTGTGTCCCACCTACCAGGGCAAGATGGTCACAGTGGCCATTTCTGGCCTGAAAATACCTTCGGAATACTGAAGATATAAAACCTGCTTTGAGTCTATGGGTGATTTTAAAGCAACTTCAAATCAGGACCATTCAAATCAATTTGAACAACATCAATGCAGATGGGATTATGCTCCATGTCTCAGTAATTTGCTCTGTTAATTTCTCCCTGCAGTAGAAGATTGCTCTAGCATTTTGCAAGCAAACATATTACAATTCAGGCTGTTCTTAATAGCAGTTGAAAAACCTCCACAGTCATTGTTTTGTTTGATTGGTCATTTATGCATATTTACAACCAGGGATGCATGACGCTTCACAGATGATTATCTTTCTGGATAAAATCCTGACAAGAATAACTAATATGTAGGACATTTTTATTTCTTTGCTGTTCAAGATCCTACAAAACCGTAACATGATTTTTCTTAAATTGAAAAACAAAAGATTTTCAATCATGTATGATACACAAAAAGAACAGAAATTTTTTTTTAGTAAAAGCAAACAGTACCCAACATATAATGTTCTGGTTGAATTAAGAAGAGAAAAACAGACACAGCACTTCTGATGAACAACCTGATTCTGTAGAACTGCTGAAAAGAAGAAAAGAACCTTTTATAAAGAATTTTTTTGTTGTTCTTTTATTATAGGAATGAGATTAGAAGGAAGGGATAAAGAAAAGATATTTTATATTTTAATTTTGTTAAAGGCTGTCAGTAAAAACAGAACTTCAAAGACTAATTTCTGTCTTTCATTTGCTGTGTAGGTTTTGTTTCTATTTTAATGTTAATTCTTTACAAGTTCCTTCCTTCAGGATGCACATGTTTTTCTGTTCAATAAACTGCAGGTTTTCACACCTATGTTTTTAGCATTTAATACATTCTGGTCATATAGAATAAGGTATTTAATTTATATTTGTCTACAGTATCTAGAGAAACTGTATTTTAAACTGCATAGTTTAAGATATGTCCATAATGTAATTCTGAGCTTAGATCCCAAATTTCTTATACTCCTTAATGCAGATTACAGCAGCAAAATACAAGTTAAGTCCTTGTGTTGACATTCCCAGTTTGCTTCTTTCCCTTCTCTTTGCAGAAGGCTGGGCCAGGACTGAACTGGTTTGCAGAGACCATCTCCTCCAAGACTGGAGAATTCAGGAAGGACTATGCTGTTGGGACTAGGTGCTGGAATGTGGCCAAAGAAGGGCAATGAAGCTGGTGAAGGTCTGGAGAACAAGTCTTATGAGGAGTGGCTGAGGGAAGTGGGGTTGTTCCACCTGGAGAAGACAAGGCTCCAGGGAGACCTTATAGCAACCTTCCACTATCCCTGAAGGGGGCCTGCAAGAAAGCTGGAGAGGGACTTTTTTAAAAGGGCATGTAGTGATAGGACAAAGGCTTCAGACTGGAAGAGGGTAGGTTTAGATTAGATCTCAGGAAGAAATTTTTCACTCTGAGGGTGGTGCGACACTGGAACAGGTTGCCCAGAGAAACTGTGGCTGCCCCATCCCTGGAGGGGTTCAAGGCCAGGCTGGATGGGGCTTGGAGCAACCTGGTTTAGTGGGAGGTGTCCCTGCCCATGGTGGGGGGGGTTGAAAAGAGGTGATCTTTAAGGTCCCTTCCAAAATAAACCATTGTATGATTTTACGAATAAATGGGGTAATTTTTATCCTTAAAGATTTGATGACCAAAAAATCAAGTTTTCTCAGACTGACTCATGAGTGTCACCTGGTCCCATCAGGATGAGCCTCCTATAATCAGGAGGAGCACTCCAGAACAAACAAGTCTCCTACAGATGCTTCTCCAGGGCTGAGAGCATGCCCTCCTTCTTGCCCCTTATTGCAGTCCTGTGCTTGAGATCATGGTGTTTCACAAAGCAAGAGGCAGATATTGAAACCCAAGAACTCCCAGGCGAGTGGTATCTCACTGTCATTGGCATGTGGTACTAATCCAGCCTGATGCCACTGCTGGCATCGATAAAGAATTGCCATGGAGGGTGTGAGGGTTAATCACGTACCAAACTGTGTTGCTTAAACATCCAGAACTCTCCAGTACATACAATATTTAGCACAGAATTACCATACCTGACAGATGTACCAAATGAATGGAGCAATCATTTCCTTTTGTAGAAAGATGGTTTCATTGAAGCAGATTTTGCTGCTTTGTCTGAAAAGTATGAAAATATTCTAATAACATACTCAGAGCTAAAGGAGATAGTTAATAGATGCAGGCCAAAGGCTACCTTTGGGTCTCTATCTCCTTTTTTTTTTTTTAATAGTGATGTTTTCTGTTTGGGAATTTTTATCTTTATTTGCTTCTGGAAATCATCATATTCTGAAAAGAGCTGGTGGCACAAGGGGCAGAGTCTGGGAGATTTTCAGGTTGCTTGAATGAAAAATGCAGCCAGGCTGGTACTGTCTGCTTTCAGGGTAGGGAAATGATTGTGTCATAACAGTGGGGGAAAAATACAAGGCATCATTTGTACGGACTGAAGTCTGATAACTTCCAAGGCAAAAATATGACAGAATCATGATCAATAATTGCACAGCTTCAAGTCAGTCTTGTCTAGGACAGCTTTTGTGAAGCACCTGCAGGGACTCACAGGATATTAATGGCATTTTTTCCTCTATAGCTCTTTCGAAAATAAAGCATTTGATATAAGAGAAATTCATCTGCATTGCAGGGCTCTTCCCTCTTCCCCCTTTCTGCTTTGTTTTTGGTTAGTTTTTTTGCCACTGGTTGCCAGACACTTTTCTTTAAATCCCTTAACGGCTGTGAATGGAAACAGAGCTGTGTGTGGCTTTGATGCTACCCAAAACCTGAGTTCATTCTCCATCTGTGATACAGATTCTGGGCAACATTAATCTCCCCCTGAGCATCCACTGGCCTTTTATCCCTCTTGCATTTAAGGCAAGTCTTGGGGGACAGGGACCTTTCCCACAGTATGTGTGCTTGTACGTGTGTAATTGCAAACACAGAGCATCCAGCATAATACATCTCCAGTCTTGGCTGGGGCCTCAAGCTGTTATTGTAGCACAGAAAAAGAGGGAAAAAGACAAATGTTTGGCTAAACAGCCAAATGAACGGGGAGGACCCATTCAAAAACCATGAGTGAGGAGGGTGGGTTGCAATAATGGGATTGGTTCAATTATGAAAGAGAAGACTGAAAGAGAGGACGATTCTCTGAACTCTGACTAGGACAAAAAGATTTCATTCAGTCTTTAGGAAAAAAATATTCTGTTGGGAAGAGGGGTGAAAAAATTGGACTGTCCATCACTGCCCATTTTTAGCCACAGGTTATCCAATACCTTAAGAAATGGTACAGGTGTCAGTAGCGGATTAGGGCTGTGCACCAACTGCCAAAAGTTAACAGCTTATATTTTAATACCTTGTTGCTGGTCACTGAAATAATGGTCACTCAAATGAACCTGCCTACATATAGGAGGATGGTCAGTGTTCCTTTAATTAACTGAGAAGGGCCTAGGAGGTATCGCAAGGATTCAGAGGAGTTTGGGAAATGTTGAAAAAGGTAATATTAGGTGAAAGCTGCTCCATCCTTCATGGCAAGGCAGTAAGCCAGCAAAGTGCTGGCTACCTAATTGCTGGCAAAACCTCACTTTCTCAAAGGAGGGATGTTTTCACATACAGCTATTAGTTACAGACACCTCTCAGACCCTGCTTTAATGAGCAAAGATGCTGCTGATGTGGGAAAGGATGTATCGAGGGAGGTATCAGCAGGAGTAGAATATCTCTGGAGCTTTCCCCTAGCCTTAATTTCTCTCAGCTGTATCAGTGAGCTTTGCACGCAGAGCTTTGGGAAGCCCTGCTTAGTATGACATGGCTGTACTGAGCAAATCAGCAGAACCGGGGATGAGGAAAAAAAAAACAACAGCATTATAGCTGATGGCAGGACTAGATAGCTTCATATCTAAAGGTGATTCTGGTTATATTCCTTATGCCTCAGGGAAATCTTGTAGGGTACGTCAGTATTAATTTTCACTACTAATTTTCAAATAAATACATCCCAGCAATTTTAATGAGAATTCAGTTTTATTAACCAGTTAGAGAAGCTAAATCAAAGAGAGTTCCTATGAGTTTTGGGCTCATCCTGCTTTGGATCATACGAGACACTGCATGGGTTGCAGTGAGGACCAAGTCCTTGTGCCAGGCTGCACGTCCCCGTGCAGGAGCTGGGATGCTGGTGGGACTGAACCACTGTCCCCTGCTCCTGGCACACGATGGTTCCCATGGCAGCAGTCCAAGAGGGGAACTCAGGGAAATGACCACATCCTGATGGAAATTTTCACTTGTTGAAAAAAATACTTCATCAGAAACAGTAGTTCTAGCCAAACTTGGTGTCCAGACATCGTAGGATACCAGTCACCCCATTTCTTTATCATGCTTGCAATGCTAGTTATAAGACAGTGACTGAAGGGTGTAGATAAGGACTGCATTTCCTCACCAGCTCTGAATGAGATTTCAGGTGCAGTTCAGACATTTTGCTGGTCTGAGCTTCCCAGGTATGATCCTCAAGCCCAACCTTTTGTTGCAGGATGAGGAACGAGCACAAGTCATCTGGGAATACCCCAGGCCACTGCCATTCTGAATTGGGTCTAATCTGGTTGCTCAGAAATGAAAAGTTATTCCAATTTTTGCAATGAAACACCTCTGAAGTGAAATCCTCCCACCACCTAAGATAGCACACTAGTTTTGGGCCAGGTTCTGATGGATGTGATTATGTGATGTCATCTGGTGGGTTAAGAGATGTCTTCTACTGCGTCTGTGCTGCAGTTCTTCTGCCTTCACATTGGTGTTATGGAGAGAAGTGCCTGAGTCTTTCTATCTGTTTATCTGTAATAAATCATGCAAGCATCCAACCCAGATTTCTCTATGCATTACTTCTATAGAGATCTAACCTCGTGCTATATATACTGCCAGCATATTATAAAATTATTTGAATTTTTTTTTGACCTCTGATTCACTAATCCTGCCTAAAACTTAATTATACTTGGAACCTAACATTCCTGTCACTTTCCCAGTCACCCAACACATGTAAGACTGATTTATTGTCACTCCATGTTCATTATATTGTAAATAATTTTATCTTTCTCAGCCTCCATAGAGACCTTCCCTACCAATTAATATTTTACATAAATGTTTTATGAGAACTAAATTAGAAGAGGATGCCAAATCATGTTGTAAGTATTATAAACTATTTGTCAGAAGTTTTTATCCAAAGGTAACAGGTGGGTATGAAGGAACCACGTAACTCCCCATTACGGGGAAACAAGACAGATTGCTCCAAAATGACCCTTTGAAAGTCAGCGTCTTTAGTCTAAATTGAAAATCCTTAAATGCACTGGGGTTGCTAATTGTTCATGGCAAGGCTGCTAAATATGTAAATTTCTAATTAAAATATAAATTAATCCTAACAAACGAATACCTGCTATCTGCAGAATGATGAGCAAAAGTTTTGTGCCACTAATTAATGTTATCGCCTATTAGCTTTATTTACATAAGTACGTAATTCATATTGCTTTGCTTTTTCTGATATCTAGCAGTTGCTTTTTTTTAAAATCCTTTTTATGGTATCGCTCTAAAATAATTACTGTCCTTTCGAACCTTCCCTGTGTATTTTAGGCTTTTTGGGTTGCCTTTTAACATATAAGCTTGTTAATTGAAAGCATTTTTCCATTATTAACTCTATACTTGATGTCATGGGGTAGGAGGAGAAAGAGTCAGAAATTGCTTTGAAACATTTCAAAATAAAAAAAAGTCAATACTCATTATATTCAGAGTCTTGATGGATTAGATAACTATTTACCATTCTCAGCTTTGATTTTTTTCTAGGGCGGTTGAATAGAATGTAACTGTTGTATTAAAAGATTACAAAGTTCTTTACAGATTAATAAAGCATAATAAATTCACTGGCATTAATCTCATTGGTATGGATATGTATAATGACATTGTCTGCACTTCAGGCTGGTTTTCTAAGGGAAAATATGACTTTTTATCCCATTCAGTACATAATGTCACCATATAATAAATAGCATGCGATGAATTATCAACAGCAGTGGCAACAGAAAAGAAAGACAAATGTTATTTATGAATGGTACTGCAACAATTTCAGTTGAAATTCAACAAGGGATTCTGCTCACTGAGAAAGAGAATTCCCTGCCATCAAATATCATTATTTGGGCAGCTTTCTAGTTTATATTAAGTGCCTTTTCCATTCTACCCCCTGAATGCAGCTGATGGATTGATTTATCCCTCTCCAGGTGTGGCTGCTTAGAGAAAGATATCAACCACCATAAATTCACAGCCAAGCTGCTCTGCTGGTTTGGCTGCATCTTGTGTTCCTCCTCAGGATCAGCTCAATGCTTGCACTAGATCCTCTCTCTGTGGGGTACAGGTCCTGGACAACAGCTGGGGTAAGTGATCATTTGCCTGAGCAAATCAAGAGAGAGAAAATCCCCTCCAGCCTTTGCCTCCGGGATCAATTCCCGTTTTCCTAATGCCACATGCCAAGCAATTCCTGCCAACCAGTTGAGAGCTGCTGCCCCAGTCTGGGATTTGTTCCCCCACTGCTGTGGCTCACGGAGCCTGGCTCGTTCCAATGCCCTGTTTCCTGACACCATTAACTTTGACTATTACATTGGTGGATGTTTATGGTGGGTCTTTGATGGATTAATTTTTAATTTCACTAAGCACAACTGCATGCTTTTCTCACCAGAATCTTGCAGTAAACCATGAGGAACTAAAATGCAAATTCACGCCACTTGAATTAGCTTTCTGAGATGAGCAAACACTGGTCAAAATGCCAATCAGTTAATTTGATACAAACTTAGCCCCCACCCCAGAATGAGACTACCCAGGATGGGACAAATCGATAACGAACCTTTCTTTGCTGGCAATTGTTCACTTTCTTTCAAATTGTGATCATCTATTTAATGGGTAAAGAAATGAAAATGGAACTATTTGAGTTTATTAACAAGTATCCTGCCGGGTGTTGTATCATAGTGCCTGCTGAGATCTGCAATTAAAGTAAAAAAGAGGAGTTCATTTCACAACAGGAGTTTTGGGTTTCTTGGTACAGTTTGGTTTGGTGTTTAAGATTGTTTATTGTGTATGGGCTTCATTTGAGAGTTGCTGTTATTTTAAAATTTGCTCTTTTATTTAAACCAGTCTTTGGGATGTGGAGGAGGGTACTAGGAAAATTCTTGAGGAAGTGGCAAGGTCAGGATTGTTTCTTAAAGAAGGGTGCAGGTTGTAATAAATAACTCTGATCAAGGAGCACATTCATTTTATCTTCCTCCAGCCTTGTTGCACCACCTACTTATACTGCTTGGAGGCTTACGTACCACCAGACTATTAACTCAATGGTGCCAACTGACTTTTCTATCAGTTATGGGATCCCATGCACGTCTGCTATAAATCTAACTGCTTCGAGTGTTACACTGAATTGTACCTTGACAGCTAAATCCAGTTCATGTTCCAGGTGCTCTTGTTATAGTCCCAGTGATCACACCCTGCTGTAGCCCTCCTTACCCATCCTAAACATCCCCTCTGGTTCTAGGATTTATGCACAGGTAGCATACCATGGCCTTCCTTTTCTCTTTCAGGTGTTGTCTAGATCCTCAGCTGCTAAAAATGACAACAGTTCAGTTGACTGTAGTAAAACTATGCCAATTAAAAATATTTGAAGAACTGGTAAATTTAACTCCTTTAAATCTGTTTTCATGGGCTGTACTATTCCATTCTTATTTTTTAACTTGAGCTTTATGATTAATTTCTCATAAGGTGACCAACAATCTTTTAGCCAGGGACTGTAGTGAATACAGTTGTATGGATTTTTAAATACAATTAAAAATGCTGCTAGGCACCATTTGCTAATAAACATCCACATGAATTATAAGAGATTCCTTTCGGTGCTGTATGTGGTTTGTGAGACAAGTATCAGACTGCATGGGTCATTGGTCTGCCCAGAATGGCAGTTTCTGCTTATACAGGGAAGTTCCCCAAACAATTTAAAAATGTGTGAGTCTCATCCTTCACTAATGTGAAGGAATCTCTTGAGCTGAGTGAACCAGCTGTTTGAAAATACTTGGAGACAATATATAACACTTCAGAAAGCACAGTTAAAAGCCAAAATCATCATTCACTAGAAATATCTAGAGACATAAGTTATCCAGAAGTATCCATATTTGATCAGAATCTTCCCTTCTGTTGGTTAAAAAGCCACCAAGAGGGTTTTTTTAAAAAATAAAGAATCTTCATTATATTATTCTACAGTAGTTTTACTGCTTATATAGAGGCTTTCACCTGGCATTCTCAGAGTAAAAAGAACTTAAAATTTTACTGCATTTATTAAGTATACACTTTTATTGGTTTGAATGTACTGAAAAAGCTATGCTGGACTATATTAAATTTACATAAAAGGATCATTTCTAATTCTAATAGTGCTCAGAGCACAAGTTTGGGCTGTGTTTGCAGAGATGGAAAGGGTTCCTGCTGAAGTTCAAGCACGGCTGTGCTCCTTCTGGTGTTTGATGACTTGATGTTACTGAGCTGTTCCGTGCTTTGTTGGGAAAATAAACCTAGTTGTTTCCTTACACATTTCCATTCCCTGAAATATCTGCCCGCAACATGGATGTCTTTTAGTGTATTTTTTTAGAAGGCAGTATTGTCAATACATTATTAATGACACATATTCATGAAAAAACAGGGTTTTGGAATTTTAAAGATAGGTTTTATGTTTTTGCAGTGCATGTGTCTAACCTTGAGCTGGTTGCTTACACTGTCCTTACATGCAGTGGGTGAAAATGGGTACTTCTAGGCACAACTCATCATATGTGCTTGTGACAGTGTGCTCCACTGCCAATCTGACCTTTATTTCCTGTAACCCTGCCCAAGTGATAACCACCTGTAGTGGTCACAATGAGTGCATCTAGTTGTGATGGCTCCATCTGGCTCAACATGATCTCAGGGAGACAGATAACAGCACAATAACCAAGGGATAACATGGGCAATGCTGGTACTGTGCTCAATATGCAAATATGACTATAAGTCAATCATCTTACCCTCATAAAGAGTGATCAGCCCAAGAGCCCATTGAGCTCTCCTGCATGGCAGCGGGCTGTGTGCCAGGATCTCCTCTTGAGCAGGGTCGCCTCTCAAGGTTACTTCTTGAGATTCAGAGATTCATTGCCACTACAGTTCCTCGACAAGTGACTAATAGCATGCTAAATTTTGAAATCTTAGTTAAGTGAGATAAAGGATTGATTGCACATATATAATTCTTTAAGCTGTTGCCCAAGTCTGGGACTAGGATTGGATCCAACCAAACTCGGATTGCTCTCTGAGAAGGAGTTTAGAAAGGAAGGGGTTAAGTGAGATAAAGGATTGATTGCACATATATAATTCTTTAAGCTGTTGCCCAAGTCTGGGACTAGGATTGGATCCAACCAAACTCGGATTGCTCTCTGAGAAGGAGTTTAGAAAGGAAGGGGGGTTCTTTCTGAACCTCATGACTCAGTGGGAGGGTCTCCCAGATAGTTCCATCTGACCTTGTCCTCCATTCAGTAAATAACCAAGTGCACCTTGCCATTGAATCTTGCTAAAATGCTGTCACATTTTTGTTAAATCATAGAATTGTAGAATACCTAGAGTTGGAAAGAACCTGCCATGGGCAGGGATGCGTCCCACTTGACCAGGTTGCTCCAAGACCCATCCAACTTGGCCTTGAACACCTCCAGTAATGGGGCAGCCACAACTTCTCTGGGCAACCTGTTTCAGTGTCTCACTGCCCTCATAGTGAAAAATTTCTTCCTGATATCTAATCTAAATCTCCCCTCTTCCAGTTTAAATATCCTACTTTATATCAATAAATGTATCGCTGCTTCTCTCTATAAGTGAAGTGCATTTCTCCATCCTTGACAGCATTTTAGAAAATAGCCTTAGGGTGTCTGTCTCCTACATAACAACAACAAAAAGTGTAGTTGCCCTGCAGTTTGTCCAGATACATGAACTCTCTCCTCTACTTGTATGCATGGGTGGAGTCGGTTCAGTACCTTCCTGCTGCTGTCAGAAATGCAGCACGTTTAGGCATGGATGTGAATGCAGAGCGATGTGTAAAGATGTAGGAAAGTGGATGGGGGAAGGACGCAGCAGACCTTGCTCG
Source organism: Calidris pugnax (assembly GCF_001431845.1). Taxonomy (NCBI): domain Eukaryota; kingdom Metazoa; phylum Chordata; class Aves; order Charadriiformes; family Scolopacidae; genus Calidris; species Calidris pugnax. The sequence goes on from NW_015094509.1 coordinate 27,994,914, forward strand.
TTCAATCACAAGTGTTTGAAATGACATTTGGAAGGTAGCAACAGGCAGCACTTAACATTTATGAGGAACTGCCTCCTTGCACTCCTGGGGCATTAAGTGTTCATTGCTGTCTGTGTAGGAGGGGTACTGTGTGGAAAGTGCAATTTGTAGCAAGTATTTACTGTTTCTAAAGGTTTGTTGAATGCCAAGAGATTCTTCCTGCTTTGTTCCTGGAGAGGGGTTTTCACTCGCAAAGAGAAAGATTAGCAAAATATACATAGCATGAAATGTGGAGCTGGAGGGTCCTATATCCAAAACTACGAATTTCTGGTTTACCAGAAAGCACATGAACTTCGTTGGAGCCTGACACTTTTTCTATGACATTTTGCACAGAAAACTCCCCTGTTTGACAGGTCTCTCAATATAAGACTTTATTTCTTTGTCTTCTGTCTGCCACCAAGACAGAGGTCTTATACAGAACTTTGCTGCACCACGTGAGTGAAGACAGCAGAACCTCAGCTTGTAGCTTCAGTTTCTTTGTATGATTGTCTTTTTCTGGAGGTGTCCTTTCCATGTTCCTGACTTGATCTTGGGATCAAGTGCAGGAGAGAAAGTTAAACCCCTGGACTCATAGTGTTTCATGGTGGGGTGTAACTATGAGCCAGCTTGACCCAGCAGATGTGTAGCCTGCTCAGCATGACACCATGCCTCATGGCATAAATCATGCATAGTTATTACAAATTTCTACGTCCCAGACTTCTACACCATTTCATTTACTACTTCTGCATTAGGGCTTTCTATATTTTCTTTTGGTTGTTGTAAAAGCAGGAATGCTCAAAAGCCCTGAGAAACACCACAAGAATGTGGGTGAGGCTGAAAATCCCCACTGTTGGGATTTTCCTGTGAATCGGCTCAAAGCCAGCTTCCCTGAGGAATTAAATATAGATTGGTGTTTCGTGAACTAGCAAACAAGGAAGACTTATCTTGGACTTTTTAAATGTAAGCAAACAAATGACCCAGTTTCCAGAAAATCTGGGCAGCAACAATTTACTGTATTTCTCTGTAAACTAAAAACCCCACTCAACTTACAGGTGTCACTGAATGTGCACCTCAAACAGTTCTTGAACAGATAATGCCCAACTCCTGATTGAACCTACTGTGTTGTTGGGTGTATTATTTACTGACAGTGTAACACCTAGAATCATAGAATCATCCGGGTCAGAAGGGACCTTCAAGGTCATCTAGTCCGACCTCCCCACAGTCAGCAGAGACACCCCCAACTAGACCAGGTTACCCAGGGCCTCGTTGAGCCTCACCTTGAATACCTCCAGGGATGGGGCCTCTGTGCCCCTGACCCCTCAACCAGTTTTCCCAGTGTCTTAAAGTCCTTTTTGATCATTTTTAAATTTCTAGTATTGACCTCGTCGCTTCCCACCTGCGTAACTACTAAGGGCTAGTAGTCAGAGGGCTGTACCAGACTAGGCAGCCTTCTGGTTACATCTCTGACACAGGCTCCAGGGAGGCAGCAGACTTCCCTGTGGGAAGTATCTGGCCAACATATGGGGCCCTCTGTTCCGTTCAGAAGTGAGTCACCAATAACAATTACCCTCTTTTTTTTTTTAGGGTTGAGGTTTTGATTTTGATGCAAGGGGGGGACTGATTTGCTTTAGACAACCCCCCAGGTGGTGTTTCTTCTGCCTTCTCATTTGTTTTACCCTCAACCTGCAGTGCCCCATACTTGTTATGCAGGGGCAAATGGAGAGATGAGGGGGGCTGTGAAGGGTTTCCTTTGTCTCTTCCAACAGGCACCTGTCTCCATTCCTCCCTGTTCCTTGGGTCACCTCCCTCTGCTACAGGGGTCTGCAGAGCCTGGTACCACACACCCAACTCCCTTTCACACTCCCTTATCGACCTTAGTCTATTCACTTCTTCCCGCAGTTCGGCCACCACGTGGAGCAGATCATTGATGTGCTCACCCCTAACACAGGCGGTGTCTCTATCACCCGCCATTGCCAGGTTCTGGCGCTCACTGCAACCAGTTCCTGGGTGCCTGCGTGTTTGTGTGGGGCCTCTGTTTGGGTACCCACAGTTTTTTTTTAATAGCCTTTGACCGAGTTCCAACCATGACTAGATCCGATCTCTTCAAGCAGTGACTTGGTTCGCGTTTTGTGTGTGTGGTTTTCTTTTTTTTTTGTGCGTGTTTCCCCCCCCTCACACTGCCCCGCCGCGCGCCGCAGTGCGTGTCGGACCCTCCGCGCCTGATTGGCTGCCGCGGACTTCCGGTTCCGGCTGGGGCTCGGGCTGGGAGGGGGCGGTCCCTGAGCTCAGAACCCCCTCCGTACGGCGCGATGCGATGCGATCCGCCCCTCCCCGCCAGCGCACCTTAGTGCTCGTCGCCGGTGGTGCGGGTGCCGCCGCCGCCGCCTCGCCGACCGACCGAGTGTCTGCTCTGACCGCGTTTGAATCTGCGCGGCCGCGCCCTCTCGCACCTGATTGGCTGCTGAGGGCTTCCGGTTCCGGCTGGGGCTCGGGCTGTGATTGGAGGGATCCCTGAGCTCGGAAACCCTTCCGTACGGCGCGATACGACCCTTCCCCCCGCCCCGTGAGCTCACCTTAGTGCTCGTCGCCGGTGCTTCAGGTGCCACCAAAGAACATTTTCCTACTTTTTGTTGAAATTTCAAATTCCCTGACAGTCTCTGGTTTATTTCCAAACATCCCTGATTTTCATTCGAATATATTGCAGAGGAATAGCTGAATTGGTTAATAAAACATTTCTTGCGTGTCATTAAAAGTTTTTAAAACACAAAATGTGGACAGTCTTGACCTGAACTAAACATCAATAGTTAGAAAAGAGTTTTGGCAGTTCCCTGTGATCTACCTGGCTGTCATGTGAAAGCACAAACCGTCTGCCCAAAGCCAGACTAGATGTTCCTCATGCCTGAGCTCTTCCTCCTACCCCAGCTGGCTAAGTATTAACTGTCTCTAGTGGTGCCTCAAAGATGAAGTCTTTCATGGATTCCTTATACTCTCTTCCATGGTTGTTTTGACAACTTGTGTGCCAGTAGACGATCGTTGTTTCCGTTCCCTGTAAGCCTTTCTAACATTCCAGTAGGGTACATTTTCTAGACCCTGGCACTCATGAAGATTTGTGCTGAAGGAAGTAGATTCCTCTACAGGTGGAGTATGCAGAAGGCAGGTGTCTTTCACATCTCTCTCCATTACAACACTCAAGACCTTCCAGGGCAGAAAAATGGTGATATTTCTCTTGTGTCTGAATGAATGTTTCTGTTGTAAGCTGGGGAATAATCAACTGTGTGAGCTGTGCTTCAAATTAAAATCCTTATGCTTCAGAAGAGGACAGTTATTTTTTTTCTCACCCTGTTTAGTTTATCTGTGAAGAGGTTTAACATTTTTTACTTTGCCAAGACAAATGACTTTCTGTGGTGGAATTCTTTTTTTCCCTTTACAGCCTGGGCAAGTAGAAAAAAAATGTAAAAACAATCAACGCCAACTGAAAGATGGATACATCCTCTATTGAGTAAACAAAGCTACTGTGTATTGGCAAAAAGTTCCCTGCATTGGATTCTTCATTGGACTCAAGTTGCCAGCTCCAATAAATCAGTATGCTGGACTTCTACTTAGTCAATGTTTCTAGACAGCAGCTAGAGAGCATCATATGTTAAAGTGTAATGAATCATATCAGTAAGTAAGTCTACTCCCAGCCTGTGTTAGAATCTATCAATATAACAAAGTGGCTGTCATCCTGATGTACAGATAGACAAGGCACTCACTCGATCAATGGGTGCGTCCTTCCCTCCCCAGTGAAAATATCCTGAGCTGGCTGAAGGAGAAAGTATCCCTCTTTTTTTTTTTTTTCCAGGTAGCGTGGGTTTGAGGCATGTACACCAAGAGAAGAAGGTGTTCTAGGGAGGAAGAGGAGGGGATTTTAGAGATATTTTACCTGTGGTGATGAAACAGTTTCACCACCTAAACAAGAGATTTTAACCACATAGATCTCCAAGGCTTGGAAATCCTCTTTCCATACTGACAGAGAAGGCTCTGTTTTTATCAATTACTATTTCTGGTTGTGATTTGGGTCAGAGGCGTAGTCTAACTAGATTTGACATTTAGCCTATCCTGCTTGTTTGGGGGGTGTAATTTTTAGCTTAATACATCCAGAATAAATCAGGTGAATTACATATGGTGGGACCAAATGACTAGACAGGGATAACTGTATAAAGTAGTGTCTCTTCTAGACTACTGTATTAAGCAGGATGCACATAATTAGGCAAGATGTGCCCTCCATGTCCAGAAGACCACTTTTATTTGTACAGACAAAGTAGGCTTGAGTTTGAGTGGGAAGAGCAGCAAAGAGGAGGTCAGCAACCAACTTCATTGCTTAACATAAGCTAGAGTCAAATACAGAACTGCTCGCTGATGGACTGGTCCTTTACCTGTTAGGCCATGCTACTTTTCCATCAGCATTAGAGAACTGGATGGAAAATATCCGTTAACTCTTTGTTTCCTCCCCATATGTCTTTGAACAACTAGTATTTTAAATGTGCTAGATGAAGCTGGTGAAAGTCAACCAGGAGTCAAGTGCTAATAGGATTATAGAAACTTGTGTGGATAATTTTTGGCACCTGTGTCCTAGAAGCTGGGCATTGGATGGGGAGTAGTATTTCTTTTTGGTTTCACATTCAAAGTGGATGACTTCTTAGTGCAACTGGCAAAAAAAACCCAGTCTGTTATTCTAGTGCATATTCCCTTGAAACTTGTCAATGACAGTGAAGGTCTGCAATTGTTTTGATGTAGGATCAGCTATCTTCTGCTTAATCAAATTGTGCTCCTTTCTCCTCAAGCTCTGTGCAGGGAGCAGATGGCACTTTTGTGTTATGCCACAAAAATATTTGGAGGAGACACTTGGCAAGAGACACAGTAAAGTGCTGCTGCAGATGGCCCAGTTGAGTATTACCACAGGAGATGCTCAAATACAGTTTGCTATAGCCGTTTTCTCAGGACTTTGTTGGCATAACCAGCAGGTACTATGCTGGCTCTAGGTTGAGGCTCAGAGACATAGCCAGCTTTTCTTGAGAATAACTTCTTCATCAGCAGTAAAATTGGTTCCTTTCGCAAGAGGCCTATTGCAATCTTCTTTAAACAGAAAGTGGTGATCATGCAAGGATGAACCTGAAGGAGAGTTTGGCTTGGAGAAAGAAAACTGAACCATGAAACTGTCTGGAGGACTCCTTTGATAATTTCTACAGTCATGATCCAGTTTGGGAAAGCTCACATACGCACTTGGTCAGGAAATACTAGGATAAGGCATAAAACTCTCATAGCCTGCATCTTGTTTTTGAAGGGAAGTCATAATTGAAGACAAATTTTCAAGGGTGCTTCTTAGAGAGTGATAAATTACTTGATCTCCTTCAGAAGATTGCCTCAAAGCTGGTTCTGCTAACTTTATGCTCAGACTTCACCTTATGCCAAGTGACCCATTTTACCCCAGAGGATCACAGCTGCTGCTTGAATTCTGCACAGAATTCATTTTCTGATATCTCCAGGACATGTGTCTTTAAATGGCCTGAAAATGAGAACACAGACCTTGCACTGGCACCAGGAGCCAGTGAAAAGCCAATTGCAAGATACAAGCACAGGCTGAGCCATGAAGCGTTGCACTGTTGCAATATGTACCAGATGGACCCTTTTCATCATATTCATATTCAACTTCAGATGTGGTAAATCTGGGTGTTCCAGTCTGAATCTTATAAACACATGGTCCATTGTGGCCAAATCCTTGTTTGGTTGGATGGGAAACAAACTATTTGAAAGCTAAAAGCAAAATACACACAGTTAATTATACTTATTGGTTAGTACCTTATCTTTCAATTCAATTTCTATTGGTTAGTACAGCCTCTTTCTTTCATTTAAGAAGGTCCCTTAACTGATGTGCACATGATCCAGTACTGTGGCAGGGGTAGTCCAATTTGGTCTCCAATTGTTTTGGTGATCGTGATCTCCCGCTGCCACCTTTACCTTTCCCCCAGCTACTGCAAATTTTTGTTGACTTCATGCCTCATCCAGCAGCTCTCTTGATTTCAGCTGGTTTCAGTGCCTCCTGTTGTGGGATGTTCCTTATTATCAGCCTTCTGTTCTTTTTGAAGGGTATATTCATTAACAAAGCATTTATTGTTTATACCAAGTGTCTGGTTTCTCAGGGCTTTGTGACCTTTTTACAGATCTTTATTCTTGCCTAGTGAGACATTCTACCTTCTAAAATATATTTCACCTTTTAAAAGAACATTCTACCTTCTTGAAGTACATCAAAGCCACCTCAAGTCAGAGGATCCAGTCCATGAACATCATTTCCCATTGGCTTTCAGACATAGTTGTAGTAGACATCAGTGGGCTGCATCAGCTGTTGGCTCAGAGAACAGAGTTCCCCAATGATAGTGTTGATAATCCCCTTTCTCCCACTTCACAGAAGACTTTTCCCTAGCTGGTCTCAAGGGGAAACTTCTTGACAGCTATCCTGCTAGATTTGGCAATTATTCTGCCAAGCCAGTGTTGTGAAAAGCCTTGTTCTGTAGGAGAAATGGGACTTGACATATGCAGGTCTAACTACCATTGGGATGCCTTTTTCACAAGATTTCAAAGGGTCTGCTGCTCTCTGTCGCCATGCAGTAAGGTGGCTGTGCCAGCTTTGAAAGCTGTTTCTTGTTTTTGCCATTTGACAGAGAATAAACTGTTTGGTTTGTTCCATATATTTAATTAATTTTGTCTTTTATTTCTGCTTATAAAGGCACTTTAATTTTTTATTTTTATAAAAAGATCTATATCCAGAAAAATTCTATGAATGTTTCATGTTAACAGATTTCATGTGCATCTGCTCCTGGATGCTCACCATAGCTGCATGACTGGTCAACTTAGAGTTTTTTTAATTTCCTGACTGGACATATAAAACTGAATTAAAGAGGTTTAGATGACACTCTGAATGAATATTTTGCAGTTTTCCTTTTGAATTAGGCTGTTAGGATAAGGAAACTGGTACTTTCTTTTTTGAGGCTCCTTCATGAAGTCATGGACAGATTTTGCAAAAAAAAAAAGACCTATATCACTCTTGTTCTCCTCAGGAGATCCACTCCTGATGCTGAGAAGAAGATTAAAGCAACAGTGAAGGAGAACAGCTCACCACCAGATCATTTTGGTGAGGTTTTTAAAAGATGAGTAGACATGCTTAGGGACATGGTTTAGTGGTGGTTTTGGCAGTGTCAGGTTAACAGTTGGACTTGGTGATTGTAAAGTGCCTTCCAACCTAGATGATTCTATATGGAAAACAATTCAGGTCCCCAAAGTGTGTGTTACTAATTAATGCATCCTTTTAGTCAGCTGTAAAATTCCACAAAACTTATAGCATCCTTGTAACTTTGAAACATTTACATCTCTGTCAAATGTGGTTTAAATTGGCCTTAGGGTTTGCTGCTGCAGAGCTGATGGGGCAAAAGGAGGGAGCGAGATAGCACAGGCACTGAAAGATGGAAGTACCCCTAAACATAATTACCTACGAAACTCTAGGAAAAATGCTGCAAGGGAAGCAACCATAAATACATTAAGGAGACAAAGCCAATACACATTAAAGTTGCATGTGGTGCTCTTCATTTGTGCCCTCCCTTTTGGGTCTGGATAGGCAGATATACGCACCTAACACCAGGTAAAGTACTTTTTTAGTGATACACTCAGACTCATAAATCCCAGGAAAGCCTCCATAGCTCACAAAGACAATTTCTTTCGCCCCACCATTTGCTCTTCTGTAGACCAGCAGAAGATGTATTACAGTCTAAACTTACCCTCTAGCTTATGTGGCATTTAGTGAGCTCAATTTCTTTTACCAAAGGGGCAAACACCCACTTCTTAAATAAACAACATTTTGGTGTGGGCTATTTTGTCAGTTGGCTCCTCAGAAATACCACATGTTCACAGCCCCAGAATGGCAGGACAGGAATCCATAAAGAGGTGACTTGGCCTCTCCTCTTGCACCTGGGCAACAGGTACAACAGAAGATATGAAGACCTACAATGGGCAGGTGGAGGGTCAAAGTCTCTACTCTAATGACTGTGAAAAAGAAACAAACCAAACAAAACTAAGAGTTTAAGAAATTGAGAACTTTGAAGTCATTGTATCATTTCCCAGGGGAGGAAAAAAAAAACCTCATTTCCAGAAAAAATGAAAAAAAACTCATTTCCAGAGAGGTCTGCAGGGGGTGCATGTTTGCCTTATGCTTCTTTGAAAATCTGTAGAGAGAATGAGGTTCATGCAGAAGTTGATTTAGATGTTTAGCTGATTTCTCCACTACAGATCCCAGGAAGATGTATGGATGCTTGATTTCATTGCTTAGGCAGGTAAGTTTCTACTGCTAGGTAGGGTGAATCTGAACTCTCAACATGCTGCAGGACAGCTTATTAAAATAACTCCTATATAACACCTACTATACTTTAATTTAAACTGCAGCTTATTTTGCAATAGCTTGTCCGTGTAAATGAATCTTTATCCAACCCATTTTGTGACCTCCCACAGAAATGGCTCCTAAAAGAATATACTCTTGGTCACCTTACTATGTTTTGTTACCTAAAATCCACTGCACGTTTGGGGTTTGACCTAACGTATAGACACAGCTGCCAATAAAATTAGTGTGGGATGCATTAACTCAGAATGAAGAGCAGAACTGGGCCTCTGGGCTGGGGGGAAATATTTGCAGTAGAACTAAAGCAGGTTAGACAGTAGCTGATTCCAAGTGTAGACAAGCTCTTTCAGGTGGGCAGGGTTATTCAGGCAGACCTTCTATAGGGGAAAGAGGGGTCTGCCTAGCCTAAAATGGCAGAATGAAGATGCTGATGTGATATAGTGCAAGCCTGTGCATGTTTTTTGCTTCTGAAGTGAACAGCCTACCTTTTTAAATCATTACGTACTTTCCAATACACAATAGCAGATAATATAATAAAGGAGTTCTCATACCAGCAATTAAGTACACTGATTCCTTTGATGAATGTCAGATAACAGCAGAACTATCTCATTTTGCTGCCTTTTTCTCTTAGTATCTAAATAACATTTCATTTTTGTCTCTCTCTAGGAAACATGTTTCTTCTGACAGGCAGCCCTGTGCTCTGTATTCAAACCGTTTCTTTCATTCAGCAAACCAATTCACATGGAAATGTACCAGTGCACACAATGCAACACTGTGACCTTGAAAAATGACAGAAACAGAGAGAGAAGGTGCTGAGCCTTAGCACCCTGCACTCATTGTCCTTATCTCTTGTATTAAAAAGTGATTCTTGGGTAAATCCTAAAATCTTAGAGCATATGGTTTCTCCAGATGCAATGAATCAACATAGTATGGTTTATGCAGGGAGAGCATGTTAGGGACTTGTAACATAAGATACCTTTGAGAATTTCAGGAATTCATATGCTTTCAGTTTGGGAAATGGTGTTGCTCATTGATAGGTCTCTCCATCCAATCTTCACATTGAGCATAAACCACTGTCCTGATGTGAAGTGCCAGTTCTGGTGAGATGCTTTTGAATATTCCCACTTTATGTGGGATATTCCCACTTTTTATGGCAGTTATGTACTTTTTCTGCTTTCTCATTTTTCTGCTGCTGCTAGAGTACCTGGAGAAAGGTTCAGTAAAGCAAGGAGAACCTCAGGGTGTTTGTTCCTTGAACCTAGAACCTGCTGATGCTTCTAATTGCTTTCCGGTTGTTTTGCCTTTGGCCTCTGCAGAAACAGATGAGCTGTGATTAACACTGATGGAAACATTAAGGAGATTATTTCATCTCCTACCAAAATTATTGACTGGAACACACAGTTTGAGAAAATCCAGTTAAAACTATATCATATGGCTGTATTTCCTTTACCACCTATATAAAAGGATGGATAAGGGGCATCTGCTATTCCCTTTCTCTCCATTATTTAGGTTGTAAAGTAGGTAGTCAAAGCTGTTCTCATCTCAAGTATTAGTTCTGTTACACTTCACACATTTATCTCATTATTTTTAACAGATATGGGTAAGGGCACTTTCTTCTCTTCAACAAGTATCAAGCTTTCAGTATAGTGTGAGCACTCTGGGTGACTTCATCCAGAGCAACACTATGTTACCTGTCAAATTAAGACATGAAGAGTGGGGTTGAAGAGAATTGAGTAGAACTTGTAAATTAAAACACATTTTCCCATCTGGTTGTGACCTTTTCTTTTCTGAAAACTCGACCTCCTGCCTTGTTCTGTGGGTGGGATATATTTCAACATGCACTGCACAGATTTATAACAGAATTCCTCTGGAGTTTGGATATCCATTTCCAATTGTCCACAAAAATAATAATTTAACCTGCAAAGGGCTATAAACACAGGACTTTGTTGCATCACAGGACATCCCTATAGTACAAAGAATATATTTTAGGTTCTTTCTGCACTGAAAGAAGAAAAATGTTTTGCATTTAAAGGCATAGCTGTAATTGATGTGGATAGGGAAATCTCTGAAGACCTCAGTATTAAGGAAATGTTCAGCCCAGTATCTTTCCTGTCACATGCAATCTTGCTATTGACTTCTGAGGAGCAAGATCAGGTCCATGGGCACTTTGTCTCCTCATCCGTGGCTCTGCCCACATCAATTTGTTCTGAACAGTTTTACCTCTGTCAACACAAATGCTTTAAAATGTGCTTGGTCAACTACATTTGCTATTTCAATTGGTTAAGCCAGGCTATTTGTAAGTGTGAAAAAGCAACCATTCCTTGGGCCTGGCATTGTCTCAGGCCAAAGTTACAGCGGTTTATCTAAACCTCTGGGGTTCTGATTTTGACTGTCTGGTCTCCTATTGAGTTTTTCAAGTCCCCAGTTTAGAAGTCACTCATCTATCATGAGTTTTGATGGATGAGTTTAGGTTCACCTCACTCAGTCGCTTGAAAGCATTGCCATCTTTGGGTGTTCTTCTCACCTTCAGATCTTTCTGTCTTAAGTTTGTACCATCAGAGGTGGCAGAAAAAAGCACTTATCTATACTTTGACAGCCCCAATACTGCTTTCAGCTGCTGGAAATGGTAAGGTTGCGTTGTGAACTGGATGGAATTCAACAAAGATCTGCATTTTGATTTAAATTTGGCATGTTGGGTAGATGGACTGAAGTGTTCCAAAAAGCTGCCTATACAATTATACTGGTTTGATGTAGGGAGTGATTAGTAAGCAGAATAAATGCATTCTTACTCCCTCCCACTCAGATACTTTTATCCTGATTAAGAATAACATTACTCTATCTGATTTACTTTATATTTCTTTCTAAATGGTTTAAATAAAACTGAAAAAAGCTAGGCAGGCAGTTACACAAGTAAACTGGTATCGTTATATCAGTGGAATAAGAAACATTTTCCTATGCAGGCAGCCTTTCAGGCTACACTGGGGCTATGACATGGTCACTTGGGTGCCAAGACTATAAAAGTTATGGAAGTACATTCAGTGCTCTGTTTGGGGCACCATTTCTCATTTATTTTGTTTCTCCCAGCTTTAATTGGCATGTCTCATAATGGATCATCTTCAGTGCCTCTTCCAATGCATATTAATCATCTGGGAATGCAGAGAAAACCACCTCTGCTGTGACAATAGCGTGATTTCTCTCTGAGGGAAAGGGATTGTATCTCAGTCCTCCCTAATGACATTATTTGTTATTTTCAGGAGAGACAGGAGCATCCTAATGGAATTCAAATGTAACACAAGAGATAAAAAGAAATAAACAGTTGCTGATGTGCTCCTTATAATTACCTGTGCAGTGACATAGGAGGTACTTTGTTACCTGCCAAGGAGTTAATGACTTCATAACCCTTCACTTAAGACAGGAAAGTCCAGTGAAAAATGGGATGCCCCTTCATATATTGTAATAGCTCATGTAGGACTGATTCTTGGTCTCTTAAAAAAGCTGTTTTATTATTCTGGCATTGTTACTTCTTAGTGACCTGACCAATGCAGCCTTTGGCATAGTACAGAGATGTTCAAGCTGGCTTGGGCTTGAGTACCATTCAAAATTATTCAGGCATTCACCTGCTTTATAAACCATGGGTGAAGAGGCACTGACTGCACTCTGTTTATCACCCTGCAACCCCACTGTGTGAAGAGGCATGACCTTAGATGCCCAGCTTCAGAAAAATGTCTGCAGCTGCAAAGCCATCTTGCCACATTGAGTGATCCATTCAAGACGGTATCTAGAAAGTCTGTATGGGCTACACCAGAGAGAGCATGACGGTTCCTGGGCCAACTGGTGAGGACTGACTCATCTCTCTGATGCCTAGGGTTTGACCTGGCCCTCCTTTGGGCCCTCTGTGGCAACTCAGCCAAAGATGTAGTGTCTTTCTACAAAAATCGCTCGGTGTGTGTCCCCTGGCCATGTTGGTAGAGCATGTAAGCCCATAAAGCCCGATGGAAAAGTGCTGGGGGACTGTCCAAAGAGAATGGCTGTACTTGGTGTGGTCTGTGCCTGTAGTGGTTGTCCACAGCTGACCCTAGGCCTAATTATCCTGCCTGCTGTGGTTGGGTTTCTTCTTTGGAAGTGGTGGAGGGAACGCATGAGTATGTTCACTGTGGGCAGGAAGGCTGCATCTGTACATTCCCAGTTCTTGGACAACGGTCTCAGCTGCTGATAACTGTTAGAATAAGCCTTGTCTTTGATTTTAGTCTGGGTGATGACAACTTTCCCCCAAAATTCCCAGACACAGTCTGCAAGCGAGAATAAACCAAGGATCATCTCCAGTTAAAACGTACAGAAGAAGAAGGGGTGCATATAGTCTTAAAAACAGGACAAATGCCATTTTTGCCCAATAATGAACAGATTGTAAAACAAGTCTGTCACTGACAGTAAACAAGGGATGTAATGCGTTAATTACCTACCAGGAAAGATTTACTGAAAGCAATTAATAGAAAGGTTTGCATTTATAGGGGATAAAAAACAGTGAAGCTCTGTTGATGGCACAAACTCAAGCCTAATTTCTGTCTAGGGAGAGCCTGGCTCTATCAGCCTTTGAGGTCATTTTGTAGGCTGATTTGTTTTCTTTGTTGAAAAGAGGTCCTAGGCTTTGAAATTGTCTTTAAAGTATATTTTAGTTATAAGAAAAAAAAAACCTTACATGACTGTTTTTATCACAGTAACAACTGTTGGAGTGATGGTTTGTTGTGAAGATAAAGGAGGGGATAATGAAGTTGGGGCTAAAAAGCAGGGAGAGAGATGAAGTTGAAAGGTTTCCATTTAGAGTGAAGCTACAGGTGTTGTGCTGCACTGGGATCTCATGCTCTTATTCTGCTTTGTGGGTAAAATATCCTGCCAGACTACATTTCCCATCACACTTTCCAAAACAGAGCTGATTTCCTATCTGCTTAACAGAACAGGTTTATGTTCCCAGCCAGAGCACTGGTATACTTGTTGCTACAGAAATAATAATAAACAATAATTACACAGTGTTATCTTTTCATTCTTTCTTTCTTCCTTCTTTTTTTTTTTTTTTTTTTCTAAAAACTGTCGAAGTAGAAAGAGTGCTCTGGTGTTTTTATAGTCACTTGTCAGTTCCAAACTCATCTCTGGACTTATTTATACCATAATTATCTCTCAATGACATGAATGATGAAGTGAAAATGCAATAAGTCTTCCTGATATTGAATTCTGTTGGCTCAAGCCATCCCCATGAAGCATTGTTGTTTTGAAAAGGGTGGGGAGAAAATGATTAATTTCCTTTTCTGAGCACAAAGGACATTACTTTATGTGAATTCTTTATTGCTTTCACTGATGATTGGGCAGGTAATTGTGGTAACGTCTGCTTTTTTCTTCTTGCTGCTGGGATTTGCAGGTGTCAAGTAAATTAGAAGCTTTGATGCTGATTGCATTTGTTGAAAGATGAAGTTTGGTAGACCAAACATTTCTAAAGTGCAGAAGTATATATGAGGTACAAAGAGTCACACTGCTGGAAATGGGCTTTCCTGACAGGGCTTGAACCGGAGAAAAGAAACCTCTTTGTGTGCCTTTAACCAAGAAGGTTAAAAAAAAAAAAAATACTGGAGGGTAAAATAGCATGTAGACAGAAAACACCTCATTTGAGATGACACAGTAAATCAGGGCATTGCTGCAGGAATTAGGATGCGCTGAGCATTAGGACAGGGAAGATATTGCATGGGACAGGTGTTTGGGGCAAACCAATGGCCTAATTGGAAAGACCAGTGAGAAGATAAAGAGGTGACTGGGGTCTCCATTACAAAGTAGATCAGGTTGAATGACTGCAATGACCTCTTCTGGCCTTGAAATTTTGTGTCTGTGTCTGTAGAAGGGTTCCGTTTAAATAATTCATAGCAAGGAGAAAATTCTGAACAATTGCAAAAAAATTTTCAGCACAAGCCTGCTAGGGACTCTGGGATTTGGTCTTCTTCAATATCTGAGCTCTTGAACTTTCCTAATGAAAAAACTAATAAGTTTTTAATTCTAAGCTTCAAGCCTCGCTGCAGACAATCACCAATGATATATTCAATTGTAAAATTCAGAGAGGGCTTCATAGTTGTATAAATCATTCAATTAAAGAGGAACCGCGTGACATGACTGAATCGACTGAATGGAGGTGGAAAGTGGATTCAGTTTTGCAGTTTTCTTAAAAACTATTGTGTGCAGAGATATTTGCCATTAATTGAAAAACTGAGCAAAATTTCAGAAAATTGTTTTTTTCTCATGAACTAAAAAGGGAAGGCAGTAATTACTCTTTTAAATGATGATTTCCTGGTTTCTTAAGTATGTTTTGAACCCTCAGCAAACCAGAATGTGGCGGGTTTTTTTTTTTTTTTTCCTGTGTGTGGCCAAGCATTTTGATCTGTGAGTTTGCAACTGTTTCTAAGTGAAGAATCAGTGGTATGTCTTTCATTTGAGTAATGTTCAGATGAAAAAAACCCATCAGCAATGCTATGTCTGTGAGCAAACACACATTTTTCTACCTCTTGAGGAGCGTGTGTAATCCCTACCCCCTGTTACTCTTCTGGGACTCATCTCCTCCATCTTCACTGCGCTGATTTTGTGTAGTGGGAAATTGGTAGCATCAGTGGAACAGGAGGAGCATGTAGCAGCTTTCAGAAGTTTGGTACCCAATAGTTCCATGAATGGTTTCCTTTACCTGTCCTTGAGAGGAGTGTTTAGCCACAGTGAATACACACATATGGAATAGTCCTGGCTCTTTAGCTGGTGTTTTCTCTCAGCCTGCACCCATTACTCTTGATAGGGTGACTTCTACACTCCACCTGGATTATGTTGGAAGGCAGCCCCTGTTTTCACCACTTGCAGTGCTCAAAAGGTTAAACACCGTTTGTGAGAAGCAAAGAAATAAATATGCGACTATGTAGGGCATGTGAGCAAGATGGATTGCTCAGTGTTACAAGACCAATGCAAAGATGGAAAGAAATATGGTCTTCATTGTAATGATTGTGCTTCTATAGCCTGAGGCATCAAAAACGTCATAGTGTTTATGCACGCTAATAAAATCTTAGCAGTAATTCTCTCCAGCCTCTCCATGCACAAAACCTTTGCTACAGTCTGTCCTCTGAATCACCTTTAAGAAAAAAAAATTAGTTCCTTTTCATTCCTCCTTAGGGAGGGATAAAATTTGCCCTGCTGTGAGACTCTTTAACAGTGGTGGATAACATTAACGCATGGGTCATCGTTCATAGGAGGTCCTGACATGCTTAGGAGCTGCCTATTTAGGGGCAAGGGGGAGGGAAAAGGGATTGGATCAAAGGTTTCAAATCTAATGAGCACCTGTTTAAAGATGTATCCCTTAATCATTAGCCTAGTATTATTTGAAACCATAGGAAAATGCCTTTTAATCTGAATATGTGAAGACTTGACTTCAATTTTTCTGATTAAAACGGCCTGACTGGGACTCCTTTCTCATCTGATGGTAGAAGCAAAACATTTCAGTCTCTCCTGTTCTAAACAGAACAAATGTGAAACTGAAAGAAGTGAGTAAATGTTGAAGAATCTCCTTGGTTCCACTCTTACTGCTGATTTGGCAGCTAGAAAAAGAAATCTTGAGCTACCATCTGTAATGAGCCTCTAAAGCCCTTTGTGACCAGTTCTCAGAGGTAGGTGGGGTGGCTGTTTCACATGTGTGCTCTTCTGAATTCAGAGAGCAGCAGGCAGAGCACTGTATTTAGTATCTGGGTGGTTAAATCTGTGCTTCAGCATTAGACACATCTGCAAAAGAGCATCTCAGCACAAGTCCATTCCTCTAGTTTACCAGGTTTGCATCCATCTGAGCATTGGACCTGTGATGTGGATGGCTGCACACCTATAAACAGTGGTTGTTTGCTGAATCCGAGCCAAACTCTGAGATGGTTTAATATCTCAAGTATTTGATTCCTTTTGGCCTAAGAATATTAACAAATGGGGCCATATGAGCACAGGTGGTACTGACCAGCACTGAACAGGGCTTGACAGTGTGGATTTAAGGACATTAAGTGAACTCCTGAGCAGTCAAGAGCCAACTGTTATCACTGGTGGTACCTGAGCATCCAAACTCACCCGAAGGTTGGGTCAGAGAAGTACTCAGCATCCTCAGTTAATCTTGGGGGTGCCACTGTGAAACAAAATCAAGAAAAATTAACATCAAGAAACAATGGAAGCCAGTATAGTCCCTATAGACAGTGAAGCATAAAGAGTTTGTCACCTTGGTGGTCTTCGTGCATTTTAGCTGTTATCTCCTGGCCTTGGCAAAAGGGATATAAATTTATATACAATATGATACTCTTTTGGCACTTATATAATAAAGCAGATCAGATCTCATCTCTCAAACCTCTATTTCAGGCCCAGCCAAGAAATGTATGCATCCCGTACGAGAGGGGAGAGAAAGCAGTGGGGATATACTCAATGCATGCATGTTCTCGTAGACATGTAATTGGCTGCTCCTTCTGCACTGGGGTGGAGCTGTAAATCAAAGCACAGTTATAAAGGTGAATGCTAATGCTGAGTGACACTCACACCCGGGAGGCTGGTAAGCAATAAATAAAGAGCTTTTCTTTCTCCTTAGATGGTGTTGACGTATAGGCTAATCCCAGGTCTGTAATTCTTCTCTGTATCCTGCCTGCGCTTTTCTCTCTGGCTCCAGATGCTGGCATTTTGTTTATGAGGGTCTTGATGGGGTTTGTTCTGCTCCTGGGAGGTCTCATCTGTAATTTACTGCAGCCAGATTTGTGAATCTACTTAAGCAAAGTTATTCACACCCAGAATCTCTATTAATCCTAGGAAAAAGGATTTTAATTAGGTATAATGGGGTTCTGAATGGTCTCATTTGAGACTGGTAGTTTATTTCTTCGTAAGACCACCTGATCAAAACCCAGATCTTGCCTTATAAACCACAGACATTTTTACTGCACTCAAAGTGTCTTTTTTTAATTATTTCTTCCCATAAAATTTGTATTTCTTTTATTTTGGGGGGGGGTGTGGTGTGTGAGGGAGGAGAGAAGGGGAAAGAGAAGAAGAAAACACCAAATCCAAACAACCATACAACAGAAAAAGTTTTTTATTTAAAAAAAAAAGCTCAAAACATTTTGGCACAAACCCAAAACACTTCAGCATGAGAAAAAGTTTCAGTTGCTGCAATGCGCAGTCCATGGGCTGTAGCTTACAACCCACGTGATGTTTTTTAGTATCTTCATGATCTTTTTACATGATTTCAAATTTGCATTCTGAAGTTTGGGGTTCAGCACGTAATTTTTCAGACAAGTTCCCACTTACTGCAGTATTATAGTTCCGTCAACCTGATGAAAGCAAGGAAAGATTCATGTAAACAGGTGTTTTTTTGGGCATCATGAAATATGAAAACCCAACCTTTTGGTGATCGTACATTTCCTTTTGACTGTCACTACTTCAAAACATTTAAAAGTATATTTTCTTTGAGTGATCTGTTTCTTAGGAAGATATATAATTTTCCTTACAGATATCCTCTGTCATTTTGCTTGAGATACCATGTGAGTTGTGTGGTCAGCACTTGTCTTGAATGTATTATCCAGCCGCAGAGTACAAGTAAGTTTTATATAAATCTTTTATATCATCTATAATATATTATAGATTGTATAGCCGTATATTATCTGGCTTCCCTTTCTCTAGGTCTCATGAATATTTTGCAGGGAGATCTTTCACTAGAACAGGTTGCACAAAGCATCATCCAACCTGACCTTGAACGCGTCCAGGGATGGGGCATCCATATCTGGGCAACTTGTTTCAGTGTCTCACCACCATCATAAAAAAATTCTTCCTTACATCCGATCTAAACCTACCCTCCCTCTTTTAGTGTAAAACCATTGCCCCTTGTCCTGTCATTACAGGCTGTGTAAAAAGTCTCTCTGTTTTTCTTATAACCCCCTTTTATATATTGAAAGGCTTCAATAAGGTGTCCCCAGAGTATTCTCTTTCCCAGGCTGAACTACTTCGGCCTGTCTTCATAGGAGAGGTGGTCCAACTCTCTGACCATTTTTGTGGCCCTTCTGTACCTGTTCTAACCTGTCCATGTCTTTGTTGCACTGGGGATTCCAGATCTGGATGAAAAATCCAGATCTGGCCCTGAAAATGAACCAGGGAGAAAGCAGGCCATAAACCTGCTAAATGTATGGTACAACACTGGATTTTGTCCATATTGAATTATGAGAAGCTGGCATTAACATGGTGGTAAAAAGAATATAGAGCAATACACACTTATCCTATACCAATAATGTGGTTGATGTGAAACAGAGCAAGGGCTCTGGTTTTAGGCTCTAACCAATTTGAGAGATGTGAAGCATTATAAAAGACTCAAACAACTACAAATCACTGCTGAGATTCTTATGAGATGTGGGAATTTGAGAGCCCCAGAGGATTGACTCATAACAGGCATTTAAGTCCTAAAGACTGATTGATATATTGTTTTGCCTGAATGCATCAACGCCAGTAAGAAGGGCAAATCTGAAAATTATGTCATCATTCATCAGAGAAGTAGTTACAGTGTGACATGTCAACCATCTTGATTCAACCTGCCATCCAGTGAGCTGCACATCAGGGTTTTTAATTTATTAAAATGGCTGTTTTATTTTTCCTTTTAAAAGGATTTTATAAACAGCACATTTGAAGGCTGATATCAAGTGTCTTTTGCTTCGTTAGTTTCTTTCACCATATACTATGTCTTAGAGCAAAGCAGGGAATTATAGGGCCATTATAAGGGTCATAACTATTGCTGTCAATAAAACATACAAGGATGAATTCAGAAAATAATTCCTTCTGAGTCCAATTGGCAAGTAAAGTTGATTTTTTTTTTTTTGGTGACTTTTATATCTTTCTCTATAGTGGGCATTAGGTTGGGACTACTCTAGATCTAGGTGTCCAAGAAGATCACATCTTTTACCACCCAGTAATTTTGTCCTGGCAGGAAAAGGAGAACTAAGTCATTTCTCTAGGCTTTCTTGCCACCTGGCCACTTGATCAGAGACACAGCTAGGAAGCATTATCTAGAAACTGCAACCAACAATCTGTATATTCCAATGTGCAGTGACTCTGGTGAATTCTGGATTTGTTGACCTTTCTGCACGTATCACTTGCTCGGCAAATGCTAGGTGCCTCTGCTTCCAATGTGAGGGTCCAGGAAAAGGACAGAGAAATGGGAGTTTTCTTGGGATCCCCTGAGTCTGTTCTACTGTGGCACATCGTGGTGTCTTGGGTGTTTGGTCCTAGGCTCCTGGGATTGCTCTAGGGAGGTATCATCCCACGGTGTGTCACAGTAGAGTAAATACCTTCTACCCCTTTACTTAACCTCTGCTACCTGCTACCTGCAGTTACCGGTACACATATTTCCTCCCAATCCTATGTTCCCAGAGTTTAGTGGAATAATCAGTAATCCTGACCTTTTCATAAGGGAAATACTTGAATTTTTTTCATTTGGAAATATCTTTTACTTATTACTTAGATATTTATAGTCTATCAAGTAATATATTACAGTAGAAAATGAAGCTGATTTTGGTTTTGTCAAAAAATAACGAACCTAATTCAGGTGGTATTGATTTTAGTATTTCCTCTCTTGAGATTTGCCTCAGAAGGTTTGTCTTCCAGTCCTTTGATTGTCTTGGTGGCCCTTCTTTGAAACCTCCAAGGTGTACAAAATGCAGAGTTAAAATCCAGATGTCCACTTGTATGTTTTATCACTGAGGGTGGGAGGGGCAAGATCTTCCTTCAGATGATGTGAGATGACTGCACGTTTTCAGAAAGGCAGTTGGCTCTCGATCCCTGCTGTCAGCGTGCAGTTCTTAGAGATCTCACTAAGCCTGTGGTGGGGCATCGCTTTACTCAAACCCAGAGAGACTGATCTGCAACGTGGAAAATGGATGCCTGGACAATGGGTTATCAGCAACATGAATGTGAAAAGGAAAACAGGAGGGAAACCATAAAAAATCAGGAAGCTTCAAAAAAAGTATTGATTTGATATAGGACTTTCATAACTTAATTTCAGGAGGTGAAGGTCAGCAATGTTAGGGTAATCACTGCATGGGGGACACTTCATTCTTCCTATGCTCAGCCAGCCAGTAACTGAGCCCTTGGATTCAGCTGTTTTTGTTTCTCTTTCTTTTTTTGAGTGTCACGCTTACAAAATGAGATTTTTATCATGAAATGAAAAGTTGATGATAGGGAGAAAAAGAGATGGTGTACAATCTATCTTCTCCTTTCAAAATAAAATCTTTTAAGTGATTTATATTATTGTGAAAAAGAAAAACAGATCAAACCTCCGTAGTGTTTTTATGAAAAAGAAGCATAAAGCCTCAAGGGGCCATTCTGGAGCAGTTCTCTTTCCATTCCTTCGTCATTGCTCACCTTCTAAAAATTTAGTGTATGTTGGTACAGTGCAGTTCATATCCCTGCTCACCTCAGATTTGGGCCTAAAGGTTTCAGGGGGCGTTACTGTGTGTTGGAAAGGGTTTGTGTTAGAGCAGTGTTAGAGGTAACGCTGACAGTTCTAGGTGATGTGATGTCCTGCTCTCAGGGATAAAAGCAAAACTTCTTCTAAAGGACTTTCCAAGCAGGTGATTGGGGAAAAAAATTGTGAACCAAAAAAGATATGAAATATGTCCTGTATGGCTGAAAACTGAGCCAAACCCCAAGTTTGGACACTTCCAGCCAGCAGTGTTGCTGCCTCTTCTCAGCAGACCCTGTGCTAGGTTTCTCTCAAGGGTTTGAGCTCTCCAGGTATGCTCTCGACCCAGATACAGAGAGGCTGCGATGCTGAACGTGGCACGGAGGCAGCTGGGCCTTTCTCTGCTGATGCACAGCACTGTGTCAGTGGTCAGGAAGGAAGACCTAAGCAGCAAGACTCGTGTTTGGCCTCTCAAGGATTTCCACCAAGGTATTGACCAAATTTGCCAAGCATCTGTTCCTCCCACCCCTATTTTGCCTTTGCTTCTGCGCAAAGATTCAGTAATTAGACCAAAGCACAAGGCTTGAAAACACAAATTCTAAGAGGTCAATAGTTTTACTTCTCTAAAAAAATCTCCTCGGGAAATCAACAATCCCCCAAATAGGAAAAATTCCCTTTAAAAAAATTCACAGTGCTCCCCCCTTCAATCATTTTGGGGTCTGCCTCCTGATTTAAGTGTGCTTGGCAGAGGCAATGCTGATGAATTATTTTTTTTAACTGCACAAGGCTTCAGCGCGACTGCTGAACAATGCCAAAGGCAGAATTCATTGGGAGACATTAAATAGTAAAGTTTAATATGTTGAAAATGAGTTTTAAATTGATTAAGGTTTATAAACAACACAAGCTTGGCTTTTCAATTTTTCCAGGTTTGTTTTTACTCGTTCCTGATGAAAATTAATCTGTTTTCTTACATGTCATTTTTTTGGGTACCTTTTATAGGTTGGCTTGATTGCTGTCAATTCATTTCTTTAATGTAAGCAATTAAACGGTTGATCGTTTTGCTGGCTTTCAATTATCTTCCTGCCTGACAATTGCTCCAGCTGTAACTAATTTTCCTTCTTTATGTTCATAATCCCAGTCACATCAGCTGTGTCTTGCAGACAATAGGAATGTCAGGTGTTAGCTGAGGTGAAGGAGAGGGAGTTGGGAGGTTTGGTCTCTTGCTTTGTGTTCCTCATCCTTTTTGCTGGTGTGAGCTGAGACATGAACCTTAAAGTAAGGGATGGTGGGGCTGAGGCTGTGAGCCAATTCATGGCTCTTGGATGAGCTGACAGCTAGCTAGCAGTCAGATGGAGTAGACCTTTATGCCTTGCTATAATTTTATAAGGAATTTGTCTGCAGTACTCAATGTGTAGAAGACTATGGGGCTTATGACAATTTGGGCTCAGGGCCCACTGGAGTCTTTCCGGAGAAACCTGAACCTACCTAAGAGCTTTAAGGGAACAGAAAAGGATGGAAAGAACACAGAGTCCAAGGCTTCCAGCCTGGAATATGGACTGAATTGACAGTCCTTCTTCACATTGGCATAGAATCATAGCACAGTTGGGCTTGGGACAGACCTTTAAAGGTCATCTAGTCCAACTTCCCCCTGCAGTGAGCAGGGGTCATAAGGGCCCCATTACCCCGGTGTTTCCTATTTCTGGCTTATTTAGTTCAAATCTTTAAGGGGATTAGAGTATAAAAAGTGCGGTAAAAAGGTGACTTGGGTCTCAGCCTGTGAACCCAAAACATGGTGGCAATCCAATGCCGACCTTGCTGATTCCAGAACCACAGGCATCTGTCCCATCAGGACAAATACTGCAACAAGCCTAATTAATTGCAGGACTAATTAGCCAGTGAATAGAACTAGTACAGCTTTCTGGGTCTCACCTGACTTTTTTACAGCATGGAGCTCTGCCCAGACTTGTATCAGCATCTTCAGAGCCAACTCAAAGCTCTCTAACATAGCACTGCATACTCTGATGGAGATGCACGTTCTATCCTTTTTGCTCTCCCTCCGTTTCTCACCCAACTGCCACTGCCTGCTTCAATTACTTGGAAACCTCTAGTGTTATTTTTAGGATAAAGCTTAAAGAGTTGGGTCCTCATGACAGGAAGCTTTCAGTGCTGGAAACACTGTTCATGTGTTCATGAAGTTCATGTCTTACAAAAAACTCATGTTGAATCTGCTTATACTTGGAAAACATTCAAAGGACCCTTATTTGGGCAGGGTTTCATTATGGAGCAAGCTTTCCTGTTTCAACTATGTCTGTGGTGTTGTAAATACTTGATATTGGGTGTAAGTGTTGAGATAATTGAAGCTGGCAGCACAACACAGGTTTCTACAGGCAAAGGAGTTGGCAAACTGGAGTTATTAGGGACATTACAACAGCCTTGCTTTCTCTACTTGTTCAAGGCACTGATTACCCTTTCAGTGCTTGCTGGAGACACCTGTGCAGCTGATAACTCTCAAGGGCTAACGGGAGTTGTATATAAACTTGTTTCTGAGAGCAAGATGCTGCCAAGGAATCCTACTGTCAGTTGCCCCGTGCAGAAGCTCTTTTTCATGAATCGCAGGAGAACAGTTTAACTCTAAAAATGCTTGTGAAGGCTCACCAAAGGATTTTCACAGCTGGACTGAACACCCCCACCTCCCATCCCAATGCTAAAAAACCTATTAAACAATGGGAGCAAAATGTAAGCAATTGGAATTGGACCACGGGAGTTACCGGAGACAATTTGAAATAGTGTTTCACAGCCAGAAGTGAGCTATTAACACCGTCTCTCTCTATAGCAGGGGCCATGGGAAAGATTAGTTAGCAGTGGGGGGGGACGGATTTTCATATAGAATGAAGAAAAATCTTTTCTCCACAGTTTTCAGACAAATACGAATGTAAAATAATACATTAGTTTTGCTACATCAGGCAACCCTGGGAGATGTGCAGTGGAGACAGTCTTCTCATTTCCAATACAGTCAGGCACATCAGGTGAATACTTTACATGAGCTCTCTATAGGGAAAAAAGAAATAGAGAGGTAACAGCAAAACCAGAAAGCAGTTGTTTCCAAAGAGTTATCTGATAGACAGAGGTATCTGTCTGAAAACTGAAGGAGGGTCTGACTCCTGTCTGTTAACAGTTGGGCTCGACAATCTTAAAGGTCTTTTGCAATCTAAATGACTCTATGATTCACGGAATCACAGAATCTTCTAGATTGGAAGGGACCTTAAAGATCATCTTGTCCAACCATCATCTATGGAAATGTCCATTTTGGGATAGTCTTTAGCAAATGTAGCATCTTCAATGGCACTAACAAAATTTCTTCAATTATGTAAAGACTCTTAACAGAAAAGCAACCCAGATTTCCTCATTCACTTCCTTGAGGTTCTCCTGGCACAGCAAGTTATCCAGCTATCGCCAAAATGTAAGCCAAAGGCTGACTTTCTTCTGCTTTCTCTCAGAGATGGGTCAGTCCCACTGCCATAGAGTATTTCACTGAATGAGAAACAGCTGATAGCCTGTGGGGCCTGGACCTGGTGGCTTTCTCCCCTTGTTATACAGAAAGCTGGGGATGATCCAGTGGTCAGAGAATCCATGCAGAGCATGGGCTTTGTTCCTGGCTGTAGTGTGAACTTCAGCTGGTGGTTTTTCTTTTTGCTTCAGGTCCTCATGAAGGGCTAGGGCTCAAAGCAAAGCCTTAAGACACAATATTAGATGTTAGACGTTAAATGAGGACCTGTAATTAACTCAGTTACCTCCAGCTGTCTGATGACCAGAGAGAAATGAAGATAAAATGAATCAGTGTCTACAACTCTTTCTTACCCATTGAGGATACCTACAGCAGCTGAACTGCCTCAGTTAGATAATGAAAATTGAGTGTCAGGTGTCAGAACCTGAAATCAGTAGGAATTAGACCCTAAAGAACTGTGAAGATCACCCACTCTGTCCGTTTTTTCATATTTAAAATGAGTCTGAGACGCATTTTCTTGTCTCTAAGAAGTGACAATTGTGGTACAGACTGTTATTGGGCATTGGGATGCATGCACTAGCAGGTAATGTGGCTGGTAGTACAAAAAGCATCCTTCTTTTTCTTGTTATGGACCAACTCCGTTTAGGTGACAACTCAGCCAGATAGACCTCATCCATCCCTTACATGACTTTTTTTTTTTCCCCCTGAACTCCCTTCTCAGCTATGGGTAATTGTGACTTTCTCCAATGATCTTACAACAGCAGCTATGGAGATAGATATTCTGGCAGTGTCACTGTCAGGTTTATATTTTCTCAAAAACAACTGAAAATAAACATGACTTGGGAAAAGAAACAAACAACTTAGCTTTACCTTTCATTTCAGGATTGCTTCTCAGCTCTGCTCCAGAAACGGAGTCTGTCAGGAATTTATATTCCTAACAAGATGAGTATGGCAGGACAGTCAGAAACTGCAAAGTAAATCACAGGTATGGTGATCATCCTTCAACTCCAATTTTAGACGTCTCTTTCCTTATAGTAAGACAAAAAGCCTAACATTAAGCAGATGCATTTTAATGAAACTTAGCTAAGTTAGCTCAGTTGAGCTAGAAGACATTTAAGCAAGTTGTTGTGTTGTCATTTGTACTTTTCTTTCTTTTTTTCTACCCTATAGCAGCTTCCTTTATGCTATTTATTATAATCCTTGCTAACAAACAGTGTTTTTTCCCTAATTTATTCCACGTTGCAGTCCATCTGGTACTTTAAACTCCAGTATAAGTTTGTATGAAAAATGAGTTTCAGAGCTCATTCAGCAAATTTTGCTGGAAGTATTTATTGAGCACTTGGAAAAACCTAAACAGTACGTACCAATTTCTCATTTTGGTCGTAATGATGGACACATATACATTTTAGTCCTACTGGTGGATATGTATGCAATGTATCTACTGCTCATTCACATCAGTAATATATATACACACATATTGCTATTCCAATAGTAAAACATATAAGTCATTCCAGGTTATTATAAGTGGACCCAGAAATCCAATACATCATCTTGGTCCTTTGAGATTTCCAACTATAAATCTCTGAGTTGTTTGACATGAACTTCTGCCATTTATTTCCCCTGGGAGAAATTAACTGGAATATTTTGGCCCAAGCAAGCCTAAAATGCATTCTGTCCATGTTAAAGACATCTGGAAAAGCTTTGTTGGAGAAACTCAGATGTCCTTACTGGAAAAGAGATGTGTATTCTTATCAAGTTTAGTGCAAGTCTAATGATACTATCTGTGTTTGCATAACAAGAACAAAAACATACACTGTGTCATTGAAGAAATCCAGGTACTTTCTATCTCTAAATTCTCTGATGAAAATCATAGAAGAGTCCTTTACCCATCACTGATTTTCCTTCAGCAGCTGTTGCAGAAAGTGTTGGCACTGAGCAGTTAATTTTTTATATACAGTCAACCACCATGTAATAGGAGATGTGTGTCAGCAGGGTTCAGATATACATCACTAGCCTCGTTGTAATCCAAAAATCTTTAAATTGTCACTCTCTAATGGAACAAGAAATGGGTATTCTAAATTCATAAAGATTTATAAACATTCACTGCTGCCATCTGACAGATATATGCATCACCTGCAGTTTTCTCATTCTTCAGCTCTCTCCTATGAGCCATGGGAAAATGATGTTCCTGCACCCTTACTGCAGAGGTGAGAAATCTTAAGAAGGTCAAGTTAGAGAGCCTGAGTGAACTGGATGACTAAAAATGAACTACAAAGGAAGAACAAGCCACTTAAATTGATAAATCACAAGGCAAACAATTGCACAGGAGCTTGCATTGTGGATTACTTACTTGCCTTGTGTTTGACAGGGTAGTCACTGGACGCTTTTATTCCAGGGCAGAGGGGCTGTTGTGTGGCATTGGAGTAGTGCACAACATTCTGGTTTTGAATAGTCAGTAGAAGAAAAAAGGGTTGTCAGAAAACTGTTTTTCTTCCTCATGTAAGAATCTGACATTTCATTACGGAAAATAATACCCTCTGCCCCCACACGAGTAGTATGTAAACCTCTTAAAACTGTATTTTGGGATCCTGCCTGCAAAGAAGAAAGTTAGCGTTCACTTCTGAAACTGGGAAGAATTTCCAATGAATTTCATTATTATCATGAATCAAGTTCAGCATAACCCACAAATGAAAAGACTATTTTACCATTAGAATTCACCCTGATAGCCCTATATTGACTCAACTTATCTGTGTTTGAATAAAATGACATCAAAGTTTGATTTGACAAATGGAGAATCCATCATTTCCCGCGGGGAATTTTCTGCGGTTTAATCATCTTCAACATTGCAAAAAAAATAACAGGAAGTGGTGTAGATTTAGCTTCTAGCCATAGGTTTTTGATCTGCATTCCTTCTCCAAACTGAAGAGCCCTATTGCATCTAATATTTCGTCTGCATGAATTTTCTTATTTTCTGTAATAAAACCACTTTTGATTCCTATTTTTTGACAAGCTAAAAGTATTTGGTGCCCTTTAAATTTCTCATGGTGATATTCTGTCCATCTTTCAGACCTGGTTCTTTCTCTGTACAGAGTGTTAAATTATTCACCTGGCCAGATGTGGAAATGAAATCACCTCCTTATATATAAATATATATATAGGGACTGCAGGGCATTATTCTCCTGAGAGCCTCCTGCAGATCTGCTGATGCCGTGGGTGCAGGGCTCGTGTTCACCAGACATCAACTCCTTCCTTTCTGGGCACAGAGCTGTGTTTGCTGTACTGGAAGATCTGTTGCTTACGCTGTTCTGTCCTATCCAGTGATCCTAATTGCTCTGAATCCACAGCTAAATGCAACTATCATATGGATAGGGAAGGGGGAACAGTGATGTGGCTACTTTCCCTTCATGTTCAGGAAATTGGCATTAGTTAATGGGTCATGGAAGAAATACAATCTCTTCCAGCCTCTCCATTAATCCTGCACCTGTCTTTTCATAACCTGACAAGTTTGGTGTTGTCTATAAACAATAGCAACAATTATAGAGTTTGGGGTTTATTACACAAAAATTGGTTTGGGTGTAAAAGTAGGTCTGGCTGAGAGCTGTGCAAGGCTTGTTGCCTTTGAGACACCTCAGTGAGGCTCGTCTTCAGTCTGTGTGTCTAGAGTGCATAGGGATACTCTTGCCCAGGTATCAGGCTCTTCAGTACTGAATGCCTCATGTAAATCTTATTTTTGCCATATCTGTGCAGGTGGTTTTGTATTATTAGACTAACGAGTGTTTATGGTGTCTGGGTAACATGACTGTGAAGCGGGTGAGTGTTCTTACTCCTATACAGTAGCTCAGGAAACTGGCACATTCACAAAAGCAAACACCATCTCCGAGGTGAGCTGATAAAGGACTTTTGGTTTCCTTATTTTCTCATTGACCCTACTCATAAATTCAACCAACTTCTCTGTGGAAAACAGATTCAGAAAGCGAGTCTGCATAAACCAGATCCTCTGGAGAGAAGCACATCAGCATGTCTAACAACATTCTTGATTTTAGACTAGATTTCTTGGACTTGATAGAGATGAGACCACAAATGTAATTACCCGTAGAAGAGAAATAGGAAATGGATTTGTAATGCATTTATGGAGGAATTAATTAATGATCACCATTAATTTAATCCTATCCTAAAGAAAAGAAAATAGATGTGCTGAGGTTTTCTCAGTGTGTATGTGTGTACGTATCATTCCAAAGTACTTATGTTGCATAAATCAAAAGAAAGAACAACGTGGGCAATGCAAGGTGGTCAATAGGAGATTATGTTAAGGAAACAACAAGCATCTGTGAAATGCATTTTTGACTGACAATCCTGGGTATAGCTGTAGATAGTTCCAGCAATTTGTGCTTGGTTTTAGCCTCTTGTGATTAAATTGGGTAAGTTACCGGCTACAAGTAATTTGTAATTTTAAATTAGTACAAGACTCATGACATTTCTCTTTTGGGACTGTTCCAGTCAGTGGTTCACTGCCATCATCTACACATTTAAATAGGTAAAGCTGCTTTAGTCAAACTCTATCCATCAATTACCTGCTTCCTGTTTGGCTTCCTTGGAAGCCAAAAATGAGAAAGAAAAGGGGTGCAAAGGCAAACTTTTGTTGACCAGTCTTCATGTTTTCTGAGTTTTTGTTATTTCTATTTAATTCTGGTTTTCACTGGAGAGATATAAGAACTAGTGAGTGTTAATACTGTATTTACCAACTCCTCTGGAGAAAGTGGTTATTGGATGTACGAACAGAGAAAGCTGGGTGGAAGTTTTAAGATGTTTTGATGTGCTTCTGTCAGCTAGAACCTTCTCTGCTAGCTGTCAGTTGGGTTTTTGATACGTGGAAAGGAAACCTGTTGTTCTGGTTTTCCATTTTCCTGGCAGTGTTGCATCTCACAGCACTGTGCAGAGCCCACAGTCCCCAGGGTCATCTTGCTGGGCTGGCTGGCTGGTGAGCATCTCCGTGTGGCTCTCACGGTTGGCCTCTTCTTTTGCACATGGTGGGGGTGACACCTCGTGGTGTCACTGGACAAGTCCATAGCCTTTGGACACATTCCAGTGTTTTCATGCCCCCCCCGCGCCCCCCCCCCCCACCCC
>NW_015094509.1:28024836-28037366 GCF_001431845.1 Calidris pugnax
CCCCCCCATTTTGGTGCCTGACTGACGTAATGAACTTCCCCCATTCCAGACTTATCCAACAGCCTTGTGAAGTCAGGGACCCAAAACCTGCCTTTTGCTGTTGTTACTTTCCATTCCTGTTTAGCATTCAATTATTCATTTCTTTACTTCTTGTTAAAGACTGTTTTAGTCATTAGATACATACACTTATATGGATATATATATATTCAATTTATATATATTCTTACATGTATATTAACAAGCTATATATACATATGTAAATATGTGTATCTATGTATAAATATTCTCACATATTTAAACTCTCTTTTTATATTTACATATAGAAAGAGAAATCTGTATTTCTATAGAAATGTACATATTTATATATAGGAATACTCCCTGGTCCAAAGGAAATAGGCAGCCAACCAGGACTGTTCTTAGATCACGTGGGCACCTGCCATATATTGTCTCGCATTAAAGCTGTCCTTATATGATTGATATTGAAGGAAAGGAGGGAATATAGAAAGGACTGTTGTGAATATAAGCACAGGATGAGGCCTCAAAGGTAGGAATACAAATTGCAGAAGTTCAGTTAGAAGGCACTAAAAAAGTGCAACCTTTCCAGCTATGTAGAAACAGTTTAGGGTTTACATGAATTTTTACAAAATTGTGTAACAACCAGTTGCAGCTGTCGGTGATGGACAGCACAGGCAAGGACATCTGTAGATTACATATAAGAGTCTAATGACATTAACTTATTGAACAGGTACCTCACTTCAGAATTAGATCTGCATAATTGGTCTCTCTGGTATCCTTTACTGCTGCAAATGTAAGCACTGCTTTGCTGTTATGAAAGGAAAATGCACCGAGAGGGAGCAGCGCATGGAGACCACTGAGTGCCTGTGGGATACAAGTACAGACCTGGGGCCATATTTACCCTTCCAACCTTAGGTTATGCACAGATTTCCTGCAGATGGAAGCTAGTACATGGACATGGATGGGGACATGAGATTGTAAAAACATCAAAGGGTCTCTATGTCCAGTCATGTCTGGGGATTTTCAGTCAATATCACAAATTTCCAGAATCTTCTCTGGGAAGTGAGATGGGACTTACCGTCTGGCCTGTAGTAGGTCCCACAAATCCTTGTGGCTCAGTTTTAGTTCATAAAGGTT
Source organism: Calidris pugnax (assembly GCF_001431845.1). Classification (NCBI taxonomy): domain Eukaryota; kingdom Metazoa; phylum Chordata; class Aves; order Charadriiformes; family Scolopacidae; genus Calidris; species Calidris pugnax. Next base: position 28,025,989 of record NW_015094509.1, read on the forward strand.
CTGCCTTTCCTAATGTCCACTGCCCAGTACCTCGAAGATTGTACGAACACGTCTTTCTAAACACAACTTTAATAGAGCTCAATAAACATTGGGCACGAGCTGGAGAATTTCTACAGGACAATTTAGCATCTTCCTTTTTTCTGTGCAAAAGAGGGTTTTTAGTAGGATTAGTAAAAGAAAATAGAGGAATGAGGCCAACAGGAATGATAAAGGAAATTTTTGGGGATGGTAAGGCATCCAGTTATAATTTGAATTCTAAACTGTGTGCTATTACATGTAACTGCAGTCTGGCACTATTTTTAATTCAATTTGTTGGGTTTATAAAGGAAAGCAGACTAAAGCATGCATTAGTCTATTTTTTTCACTTGGCATTTCTGTATCCATCAAGCGGTTTCAAGTAGCCTGAGAGTCTTATCACATTATGACCATTTTCCTTTAAGTTAGGCCAAGTCAAGTGTGGCGAATTAAAATTAATTATTCAATGAAAACAAAGGCTGAAGTGTGATCAAGTTTGGCTGTTTTGCTTGTTTGTTTGTTTGTTTGTTTTTCTCTTCTCTGGGCGCTTCAATTCCCCAGGCTCTGTCCTCCTCTTGTGTATGGCATTTTGAAAGGCGATGACAGATTGTAAATTCAACCCAAGGTTGCTGAACCATTCAGTAGAGTCAAGGGAGCCCTGATGAATTTCTTTTATGTGTTCTGCATAAGCGTGTATTATACAGTCGTTAACAATGTGAGTGATAGTCTGAAGTTTGTTGCAGTTGTGGTGCGATCAATCACTGTACCTATGTTTATACAGAAAATCTCTGCACCTCTCGTGAGTTGCTGAGATGCTGTTGTGCATAATCTAGTATCCTTGAGGTAAGACAAATCCTGGCTGTATGCTTCTGATGTTGACAATAAGTTTCAGTGTGTGGATATAGGTGTCCAGGACTGCTTGAGATGCTGTAGGGTATCTCAGACAGCCACGTGTGGCCATTTGATCTGGCTTTGGCATGTAATAGATCAATGCCATTGGTGTGGCAACTGGAGGTTCTTTCATATTGTTATGGAGTGATAGATCTTTATCACAGCAGTCTGGCATTTCCTTAAAACAGTTGGTTTAAAATACCAGAAATTGGAATATAAAAACTTCAGACCTATATGGAGAGGCTGAAGAATAAAAGCTGTTTTCTGAATTAGAGTCCTGGTGGCCAGATATGCTCCTGTCTCTCTTCCTAATGGGACTATACAAAGTGATTTTGCACAAAAACGTCTAGCTCCTGGGTTTAACACCTGCTTCCATTCAGAAAACTTGTCCTTGTTGCTTTTAGTAAGTTTTCACTGAAAAAGCAAACTAAAAAAGCAAACTAAAAAAAAGACGGACCTAGTTCAATCTGTTCTCCATATGGTTGGTTAGAACAAATAGATTTTTAGGAAGAAAATTGGCTATTCTAAACTTGACCAAAAGTTGTGCTTCAGTGCCCCTTCTGATTATCCAGCCTGGTCCAGCCTGTTCCTGCTGAGTTTACAGGTGTACAGGAATCCAGTTTGGTCTATAATAGCTCTGCCTTCATCACATTGCTGAAAGTTAGGGAAACCAAGACACAGAATCAACGGACCCGGGCAGATGAAAAAATTATCTTTATTAGGGTCTTTTGCTACTGCTATTTACAATGAGACAAAGATGGAAAAGATCAATTTGGTATCCTGCAAGTCTGCTATATATGTAATTTAAATGCCAGCTAAGGAAGAATGTAGTGACACTGTGCGAATACCTGTAAAGAATAAACACTTAAGGCAGGGAAGAAACAAGTCAAAGGACCATCATGAATAAGCAATTAGGAGCAAAGCAGAGGACAATATAGGCTTTATATCAGGAGGTTTTCATGGGAAGTACTGGCCTGGAAGATTTGATGACTTGGACAGATTATGGTGTGCAAAACAGCTTTGGACTGTGGGAGACTGATTTATAGATATACATGGCTTAAGGGAGTTATTAAAATTTTCTGGCCTAATTTCCTTCAGTGTTTACCCACACCTGGTTAATGTTTAGGTAAGATGGACAGGTATAAAGACTGCTTAAAAATCTTCATTCCTTCCCTGAATCTCTTCCTTATTTACAGTAAACTTTAGACTGGCTATTTTGTCATTATATTTCGTTTCTCATTACCTGGTTGATGCAGAAGGTACTGTTGTTTAATTATGAGAGTGGTAGGTCTGTACACCTCCATTCTTTGAAGGCTGGAGGTGTGACAGACTACACTCAAGTGACTCACAACTGCTGCTAGCCCCAGAAAAATGAAGTCTCAGTGGATTTTAGCATTTAAAGTAGACCTCACAGCGGCTGCTACTGCGTCCCCACAGACCACTCAGATTCCTACAAACTGCTTCAGCACCATGGGACCAACCCACTGCCTCAGATGACACAAAAAGGGCCCGAAGAGAGTTATTAGGAGAGATGTGCCTGGCTTGCCATCTTTCTACTGCTGTTGATGGGGTCAGAGAAATCCTGGCAGCAGCAATGGGCAGTAAGCAGCTCCAGCTCTGGAGTGCAGGACGTGGGGATGCCACCCGGGCATACAAACCCAAGAAGAGTACTGGAAGAAACACTTCATTATTAACCATGCATAATGTGCCAGTTGGGGAGATTACTCTTCCAAGTAGGTTTTTCTTTCTTCTTTTTTATGTACTTTTTAAAACATGTTCATTATTTTCTAAAAGGCAGACTGCCTTTCAAATGATTTGGGCTATCTGAAAGCATCCCACAGAGATTAAACATCTCCTGCGTGGAGTTTTCCCTGTGCACACCGTCAGATTGTCAATCTTCCGTCACCTGGAACCGTAGTGGAGTATTTTAACTGGATGTCTTTATCAGATCTCTGCTGACAGCCTGTCAAAGCATTCCTGGGGAATGACTCATTTGCAAATGGCTTTCCTACCTTTCTCTTCTCCCTTCACCCTCTTTTGCTCTCTTTCTCTCTTGCTCCTTAAATTGCATGCTATAAATAGCTCTTGAAGAAGGAGAGTTTGAAAAGCAGCACATTTCGTATAAATCAAGGGTAGGATACTGCCAGGGCTGGAATTTCCTGCAGAAAAAGGTGTGCCCAAGCTATTTTTTGCATAATTCTGAGTGTGACTATCATTGTCCATCAAACCAGTGACCTGTCCTGACTGCTGCCATGTTTGTGATGGCAACTGGTTATCCCACTGACCATTTTCCATGCCATTCTTAGGAGGGAAGTTTCTTTCCAAACCTGAGTAATTCTTGTTAAGCCATTTAGCTGTTGTAGTACATGAAGACTGATCTTATGAATTTTTATCTTACATATAGATAGGGTGGCAATCGCACTGCTAATCAGTACTAGGGAAGGTAGTTGATGCTGGCTGTTAATAATGCCCTGATATGTCTCCTAAGATCGTGAATAGTTGAAAACTATATTCCCGTGCCAAGAACAATCTCCTAAACTTTCTTTGCATTTCAGTGCTTCTGGCTGCAAGTTTAAGTCCTGTGAAGAACTGGTGGATTCTGTTGAAATTTCCCCTTTGCATTGGAGGTCAAGAGAAACCCAGGCTTTATTAAACGCATTTCTATAGGATGCTTATTCTGTACCACTAGGGAAGGACTACTGCTTCTTGCAAGGGGTGTCCCCCATTCCATTCTGACTTCTTCTGTGTCCTTCTCTACCTTTTTGCTCACCTCCTGGCATCTCCTCAGAGGAGATCTTACGGTATTTCAAAACTAAGAGAAATTATCTGCCAACACTCTGCTCTCTCAGATCTTCTCTGCTACTAAGTGGTGTAAGATTGGACTAATCTTGCCTCTCTCACACATCCACACTCTGTAAATTGAGTTCAAATGATTTGGAGGAGTAGAAACCAGTCTGGCACCACTCTCATGAATATCTAATCAGCCTAAAGACAGTTTGAACCCAAGCCCTTTGCGGATGCAGTTACTTGCTTTCAGTGTTTCTGAATTTGTTATATTGAAGTTAATCAGAAAGAACAATGCACGGAATCAAGTAATAACCGCTATCTGTTATCTCCATGTGGTGACAAGCACACTTCCAGTGATGCAACTCCCAGTGATTTCATACTTCTCCCTATGCATATAGGCATTGCTGTGCTATACTTAGAGTATTAATTGAAGCAGATAGAGATAAATTAAAAATATATTAGCCTATCTGTCTAATGGCTTTCTTGCTTTATAACCAGCTTTAATTGGCAAAGGTTAGCTTTAGCCTTAGGAGGTGAGTTTTCCGCTATAGCCAGGGGAGGAGGAAAAGGCAATTCAGAACAAAAGGCTGGCAGAGGTGTTAATAAATCAGCCTGAAGTTTAAAAAGAAAATGGAGATGAAAGCTGATAGACACAGAACCAACTCATGGCTCGGCTCCATGAGTGGCTTTCTTGTAAAAACATCGTGCTTCTAGTGAGAATTTAAGCCTTTAGAGGGAAGGGGGTGTTTCTGTCTGTTCTGCCTCGGTGCTCAACATCTCATGTCAGGACTGTATCCCAGAAAATGATGTTGTAACAGAAGTGACACTGAAAGGCTGTAGGACCACAAGAAGCTGTGCTCCTCCCATTTTCCAAGTATATTATGTTGAAGCCATGTCTAGATGTGTTCTGCGGTTAAATAATACTACAGCAATTGGATGGATTTGCATGTGCTAGTTAGCAATTATGATTTCATGTTCTTGGCTTCTCTTGCCTAAATATAGATGTTTTTTCCCTTGGAGATGCTGTACAGTAGCCCAACAGGCCTCTATCAGTCAATCCATCAAGATGTAGGTCTTCCAGAGATTCTGTATTATATCTGCCTGCAGATGAGGAAGCTGAAGGGTGACCTTCTTGGTCTCTATAGCTACCTGAAAGGAGGTTGTAGCAAGGTGGGGGTTGGTTTCTTCTCCCAAGTAACAAGCAATAGGACATTTTTTTTATTTTTTCTTTTTCTAGCAGGGAAAACAGATGATTGAAAATAAATGATTAATTTTAAAGATCACCGAGACCAAATCTGGAGCCATACATAGCACTAAAAACTTGGTGAGAGCTCCTCTTGAGCAAATCTAGTTACAAATGAAAGAGGTCAGCCAGTGGGGAAAGTATTAAAAAGAGGCTTTATTTCACTGCGTGCTCATTCAGCTACAAATCAAGTTAAATGGGAATGAGATACTGGCAATAGGATCTGTCATTGTTCTACAAGTTGTGTGAGGAACGGATTTTTAATATGAATTTTTAAGGGAAAACTCAAGAATGTACGCTTCTATCTGAAGAGACACAGGAGTGATGTTATCTGCAGGTATTTACACTATAGGCAGGGACTGTAAATAGTCCAATAAATGGCTTATAGTGTTTACAAGAACATGCTTGATATAATGAGGAGCTAATTTTTTAGAGAGTTTTGCAGGCTAGAGTGCAGCTTATTTGTTTTTCTGGTGTTCCATTTCGTAGGATTCATCCCACGTGACTGTGGTGCACATCATTGAAGAGCCTTTCGAGTGTTTGTCTTCATCTGTCACCAACAGAGATAAGAGAAGGTGGCACTTGCAGGTTGCATGAAAAATCATGGACAGCAGATTTAAGGAAATCCTTTTCTTTTTACTTTTTGCTGACAGCACTGTGGCAAGGGAAATTATTTGGTTATAATCATGCTTTGATCATGCTTTGCAGAATAAAAAATAAAAAGGGCTTTAATTAATGTTAAAACATTGTCTTCAGATATTTTAGAGAAAAAAAAAAATTGTGCTGGACTCTACGTGAAAATATGAGGGTCATTGCATGGTGTATGCCTTTGTTTCACAGTCCTCCTCTGATCTGGGATTGTGAGTCAGCAGTAATAGATTTCTCTGATGATGAAGATGATTTTGTAGTTGTCAATCTGGATCAGATCTAGGATCTACCTAGAGCACTATTGTATCTTAAGCAGGTTTAAATCAACCTGACTGCAGAGGAAGCATAGAGAGCTGTGTTGGAGGTTGCTGAAAGATTTCTGTGGCCAGGCACAGGTTTATTTCCTGAGTAGTCAGTTAAAGAATTGAAGCCTGAGGGCTTTTATTCTGACTAAAGTTCTTGTTTAGGTTTCTGCTCGTCGTCTCAAAACTTTGGCTGTTTTCCTTGTCCATAAAAAATTTCACTTGGGGTTGCATCTGGCTGGCTCTTACTTTAGTGGTGTCTTGTGACAGTTTGTTCCACTGTGGCAAATGGTTCATTGTCTGAGACAGCTTTTATTTCCTATTGTTTCTTTTTTATTTTCCCTTTGCTTATACCAGATTTCCTTTGACCTTCTTAATTTTATCATGAGCAAAGGTGGACAGAAGAAGTCCCCATCCCCATAGCTAATGAAAGCCAGTTGATTTTGACTAGGAAAATCTCTGTGCTAAGATGTGGAGGATTAGACAGCTCAGCACCTTCTGCAGCCAAACCTGATCGCTCTTTCAAGCTAAACTACACATTCTGCTTCTTTGAAGTAGTCCTGCTTTCTGCTAATCATGTCTGGCTCCTTACAGCTGGGATGTAAGTTCAATAATTTTGTTTTCTGCAGAGTTACTCCACCATCTGCTATATTTGTATCATGCTTTTGCTGGCCTGGTGGAACTTTGAGAAATTCGTTCCATATTGCACCTTTCCTGCTTTGAATGTTGTGGGATGACAGGACGTTGAATTCTGGGAGTCTGTGATACTGAATCTCCCTAATTTAACATGGAAATATAATGCTGCGTTACTGCAGTTGATGGCTAAAGGCAATCTAAAAATAGGATGTGTTGAGAAGAACAGGGAATATGACAAACGTGGAAGTTGTCTCCTGTGTAAGGTCACATCATTTGATCTCTGAAGGCAGAAAAAAATAATGTAGCACTCCCAGAGCTACCCAGGGGCTCTTCAAATTCAGCTGACAAATAGTCCTACATAAGAACAAGATATTATTGCCATACTGTGAAACAGAATGTCTCTTGCTAGATGTGTACAGCTATACTGTCTTGTCTTTCTTGTGATTGTAGAAAGGGAAATATTGCTGCTTTCTGACATTTGGCAGCTGTTGTAGTAACCACATCATGGATCAGGCTGGGAGTACATGCACAAGATGCTTTCCCCTGGGGAGTCCTCCTAGGAAGAAGGGAGGATGAACACAACCCACTGATCTGGGGAAAGCACAGGAGAAAAAAGATAATTTTAATTAACAATGAGAGTAAGTGGGGATATGCGTAACTACATATGCGTGTATGTCAAAATCGTAATTATTATGATGGCTTCCCCACTAACACCCTCAGTCCAGTTGGGCTGAACAGGGGCAATGAACACATGGCTTTTGTTTCAAGTGGATCCAATTCATTCAATTCTTTCCCTGGTCCTAGAAGAATGCTCTCTGACATGCCAGGAAATCAACATATATTCAGCAGTGACTGACATAACAATGTTTGCTTTGGATTTTTTATATATTTTTTTCTTCCACAACAGCACAATTAGAGATTCATTACATTCTTTTCACTCCTCTAATGAGGCAACCAAAGAGTTTGATCTTGTTAGAAAAGGGCAGTCATGAAAGTAGCTAAGTTAGGCAAAGTCCAATGCAGACTAACTTCCTAGCTCATTTACTTGACTTCAGAGCTCCCCGTGGGAGATTTCCATGCCAAGAGTTCATCTCTTGGTATGACAGATGCTAGTCCAGTCTGTTTTTTATATCCCTAGGATTTTGGTCTGTAAACTTGTGTTTTCGGTGGAAGTAAAACATTTGGAGAGAACGCTACAGGGATTAGATTTTGGCTATTCTTCCACATCTGCCCTTTGGAGCTGGGGAAATATTTGTAAGCATAACTTCAGTAAAGATTGGGAAGCTTTCAGATGGTGCAGGGATGGGAAATACATAAATAAACTGTATAGAGAGATGCACAAATTGCATTTAACAGCTGAGCCAATGAATCACCGTTGTTAGAATACATTTGATTTTCTGTGTGCACAGCAGTTAAAGGAAATAGCTTGCAGGTGAATATAGAGGGGATAGATTCAGGTCTCTGCACAACAATGATGGCTGATATAATGAAGATCTAATGAGAACAAAATTGAGATTCAGAGTTACAGATGGCGTTTCTTTCCATCACTATCTGGGATATTATTTTCTTCAAGGATCTGTAGTATCGTTTTTCTGTGGTGCTTTAGAACGGAACCAGCTGTCAGTAGGACTAGATATATAAAATGGCTGGGGAGTGCGTTAAGGGATTATGCCATCTAATTTTAGCTGCCTAAAAGCTAAGAGCCTTGTCTAAGTCAGCTGTCTGGTGTCTCTGCAGATTTGGTGGAAATAAAGACCTCAAGAAGACAATTAATTTCATCTACTGTTAATACCCAACACAAAGTATTGTGTCCTGAAAACCCCACAGAATTTCTGCCTAACTTTGGGGACTTGAAATTCTCAAGCCATTCCAGTTTTTGCCAGTAGTGTGTCCTGTCTGTCTCATTTCTGCTGTCTCATTTCTGCTGTCTCATTTCTGTCCACGTGGGTACTTGGACAACTTCCTCTGCACATCTAATCAAATTTGTTGGGATGAAGAAACTAGGGATTCTTCCATCTGTCCTGTCTGTGGTCATTTATCTCAGAATATTACTGTCTTTAAAACCATGTTTCCTACCTTCCGTGACAGGTCAGAACTTCATAAGTGAGACAAAACTTTTGCAAGTGCCTCAGATGTGTTTTCATGTTACTATATTTGGGATGTAAAAGGATTGACCTGGCATAAGCCACCTTACATCAGAAGGCAAATGAATGCAAGCTATGAAACCTGCTTGAGAAGAATCAAATGTGAGGTTTGCTGTAATGGCTTGTGTCTGAGCCTGCTCTGAGGTGGGTGATGCATCCTGTGTACTGCAAAGTAGGTCTTCTGACCTGAAGGCGAAAGGGCCTCACGAGTTAAAACATTGCAATACTGAATTTGTCTCCTCTCCGTATTCAAAATACAGAGGTCCTTTAGGCCTATGAGAACTTCACAAACATGGATGAATTGAAAGTGCTCAGACTAGTAGGGCATTGTTATTATCCTGTTACTATTTCCAGAGATCAAGTACCTTATACCACTCTGATCAGGAGCAACTAAGAAAATTACAAACTTTCCGTGGCTGTGTGTTTGCTACTAAGCTAACTTCTTCCCTGGCCAAGTACCTCATCACTCTTCTTTTTCAGGGAATGTCTCCCATGGCCTGGTGTTGAAAAAGAACCAGCTTTCATGTTTATGAGCAGCTGCTGCTGCCTAAAAACCTGTGGAGACGCTGAACCCAACAGCTGTTTTGTGGTATCTGTCTTCACCTTCTTGTGGCTGCAGCTCGCTCTCTGCTTTTATTTGGGTCTGTTGGGCTCTGACAAGCTGCTCGAGATCTCCGAGGCAAGCTGTGGAGATCAGGGTTTCGAGCCTCCCTGTCTATTTCAATTACCAGCTGGAACAGGATTTTGGCTCTTTCTGTCCAACGGGAGGCTGTGGGTCTCCACCATGTGCCGTGCAGTAACAACCATCATCTGAATGGTGTTTATCTCTGTACTGGCTCTTGTTGGCTTAGCTGGTGGGGAGCCCCTGTGTTGGATCTGGCAGCTAAGCTGCTGCTGTTTCTTTTGTGGGACTACAAGCATGATTTTTACACATTTTTTGATTCCTTGTAGTGATGTCGCAGGTGATGCCAACCGGAACATTGCTGTATCTGCAGCCTTCTCTGCTTCTCTCCTCATCTGTTTATATTCTCAGCCTGGCATTTGTGGTTCCTACCAGGGCTCTGCCTCCCCCTCCGTCCCTTTAGAGCTGTGAAAACATTTTTGCAACTCAAGCCATCGCAGCAGATGGTTCTTTACTTTCACCGTCATTGTTGCAGTGTGGTCCCTTTCCCAAATTCTGGAACAGCCAATTTCTGCCATCTTGTAGTCAATGTTTTTTAGGATGCAAAACCAGTGGCAGGCTTGAAAACTCCTTATGTCTCACTCCGTAAAAACCCTGGTTGAGGACTTCTGCTGAATTTTCATGTGTGCTCCCATAATAACCCCAAAAGATGTGATGTCCAACCTTCTAATCATCGTTTGGGAAACCAATGCAGAATTTTGTTGTATATTCCTTTTTTTTCGTCATCATCTCATAACAGAGGGATACCAGTACGTATTTTTTCCTATCTGTTCTTGCTTTCAGCCCTGCCTGTTCAAGCTGTGGACTCTTTGTGGTGGGATTGTCTTTCCTGAGGAGCTAGGCATTGGGCAGTGTGAGGTAATCTTAGCTGCACTCTGCTTACTGTAGGGTGATTAATGGCCTGGGAACATGGGCAACAGAGAGATTCAACAACCTGTGGAAGATTGTATAACTCAGGGTAACAACCTCAAGGGTCTCAGCTGCCCTAACCTTTCTTTCCTGGGGAGGGTTTTTCACTCTTATTTGTCCTGTTCAGTGGTCCTTTATTTCTGGTTCTGGGCTCCAAACCGTCACACGGGGAAGATGGCATCACCTGTGTCTTCCCCTCTGGGAAGGTCTTCCCCTCTGCAGTTCCCTAATACCCATCATAGCTGCAAGCAAGTCTGATTTAGCTTTCTGCTTTGCTGTTCTGCTTCTTTTTGGGGCAATGAGCATCGTAATCTGTGACCAAATAGCTGCCGTATGGAGAAGTATCATTTATTTAGAATAAAGACCTTTCAGAGGAAACAGATGCTTAAAAGCCTCAGGGAAGAAAACTGCATGCAGAGCCACCTTCCCTGGCAGGGTATCAGTCTCTGATTTGGGAAAACCTGGCTCTATCAGACTAACCCTCGGTGTTTGCACCCACTCCTTAAAAATAGCTTTTCAGCTCTGTATGGGATTTTTTTCTTCCCTTGCTCACTGATGGTCTCAATGTGCTCATGAGGGGTGGCTACCAGAAACCAAGGGTCTCCTACACTTCTTCACATGCTTTTTCACGCTATTTCCTTCCCAGGGCTGTAGGGACAATAGTTGTATTTCAATATTTTCAGTTTAAAAATCATTCCAAAATGGAGACTTTAGAAAATGCCCATTTGAAAAACAGACTTAGATTTTTCTACAGTATGCACATGCTTTTCAAGAGGGGGAAGACTAAAATTGATCAAGTCCATTTCTCTGAGAAAACCCTAGGGTGGGACAGAGAGTGCTGCTGGTAAGGGGAAGAAGGAATTTCCATAGAAATCTCATTTTAGTATTTCAAGATGCTAAAAGTGAACGTTTTCTACCTGTCATAAATACCAACTTGTTTCTCACCGCCTTATGTGGAGAGAGACGTGTTTGCTTTTCTGTCCTCTGTTTTCTTTAGCTGGAGATTATAGTAATATAGTTATCCTGAAATAAATAGATTTAATCCAGATTTGCTGATTTGCACCAAGGTAACGAGACTAGAATCAAGCTCCAAATCTCCAGTGCAAAAAAAAAAAAAAAAC